>NC_056730.1:1148088898-1148136494 GCF_019279795.1 Protopterus annectens
CCAAGCTACCCAAGGCAATAAAGTGAACATGGAAAGGGAAATGAACAGTTTTTTCCCCCCCAAAGGTTCATCAAAAAGGCAAATCTTTTTGGACCCCCTAACGGGAGTGGTTTGGCTTTATAAAATTTAAAAAGCATGCCCCCTAAAAGGTTGGGGTATACTGTGCCTCTGTCTCTGCACACAGAAGTGATACCCAGGGTAAAACCTTATCCATCCACTCATCAAGATTCTCTTGAAGAGATCAATGAGGGACTCCCTAACCTGGACTGGGATTTTGTAGAGTAAAGCCTCTGGGTTATGAATTCCCTCTAGCATGTCCTATTTATTTCAGTGCTGGGATTTGATTTTCTGAGGTGCAGCATGTCCATTAATTCGGTTGGACATGGCATTGCCACAGGCACAGATCGCCTCTGAGCAGGCGGTATGCCACTGAGTAGAGCTGGAGTCAACCGGGCAGCATATGGCATCTGTTTGAGCCCTTTGATTCTCTTGGTGAGGTACTTTGGGGTCTTCCAGTTGCAGGTGTCTGGTAAGGCACATCCCAAAGGCATTGTACTCACTATGGCCTGGTGAGGGATGAGTAAAGAGGCACGATGACCTCCTGATCTAGATGTGAATCCTTCATGATTAGGTGGGCTATATAAAATGTTTTTCAACCACTTTGGCCACGTGGTTGTCAAATGAGAGATTGTTATCAACCTAAACCTCAGGTCCCTAATTACTTCTTCCGTATTTCATGGATTACCACCTATGTGGTAATTTGTGAGCACTTTGTTTTTGCCAAAGGGATGACTATACACTCTTTTGGCTGCTTAGCTGAAGGCCAAGTGGCTCACAACTGTGCTGTCTGTTTCTTAAGTGAGGCACTTTGGAGGATGCTTGTGTCGGCTGAGAGCTTCCATTATAGCCCCAGCTTGCAGTCATTCCCAGAACTTGGTCAGCCACAGTCCTTCCGCAAGCGCCTGTACCTCCGAGAAATATATATGGCTGAACATGAGATGTCCCAGTGACTGAGCCTTGTGGGACGCCACTTCTTGTAACTGTGGTTTGGAAAGTCTGGACTTGGCTCCAGCACCTTCAAACCATGTGGGTTCTGGTCCTTGAGCCAGTTTGCAACCCATATAGTGACATAGTTAGGGTTTATATTTAAACTGGTGAGCTTATCTATAATGCCCTCGGAGTGGGTTATTGTATCGGGCGGCTTCTTATGCGAGGTCCAGGTAGGCTGTGTGGACCACTCTTCCCTCACAATCGCCTTTTTTGGTGACTGTTTCAAAGAACCCACGGTTCAGGTTTACAGAGGCAAGATCTGCCTCTTAAACAAAGCTTTCAACTGGGTAGGATCCAGTGTCTGTAGGTCCCCAATATCTTTTTTTATGAGGTCCATGATGATCCTTTCCATAGCTTTGCAGACCAAGCTAGTCAGGCTTATGCGGGGGCGATAGTTTCCGTGGGATCCGCTGAGGCACCACCTTTGTGGAGAGGGACCGCTGTTGCTGCACGCCACTCTTTGGGCACATATCATGTGGTAAGGCTTGAGATTGGAACAGTAGTTTTTGTTTGGGTTTAGCTCCTCTTGAGTGCCTGCGATGTAGGACGAGCCCAGCCCGAACAACACCGCCTGGTCCCATTATTGATGCTGTGTTTTTTTTGCTTTGGGAGAGATGCTCTTACCTGAGCATCTGAGATGTCAGGGGAAGCACCTGCTGCTGGGATAGAGATATTTGCCCTTTGGTGTGTGGGAGGAGGGGGAGAAGTTTGCACTGAACCTGTCAGCTAGGATGTTGGCAATGTCTGTGGGTTCGGTGTATTTTTTGTCTACAGTTCTACAGATGAATCCTGTACTAAGGTACTGTATGAGCACATCCATTTGTGCATGGTTCCTGACATCCCACATGGAACCACAATGCTCACCTCCCAAATAAGGCAAGCTACTCTGGTGGTCTCCCGCCATTAACAGAGTATAACACACAGAGACATGGTAGTGGTTGCACACTGTTGAAACAAAAAGGATACTCTAAGGATGCAAACAATGCCCTTACCAGCCACAGTAAGATGTTGAGATCCCTCATGAAATCCTCCAAAGCTGGTTAAGTGTAACTAAAATCACCACAGTGATTCCACAGACAATCACATTGGTTCATTCTATAGTTATGTCCTGAATCTAACAGGCAATGCTGAGACGTGCTCTGAGCTATGACAGTATGGCATTACATATGGATTAGTTCTAATGTTCCCACGATTGTTAATATCCATTATCCCGCGGGATTGGTTTAGTGCCACAATCACCCCCTTTCATCCCCAAAAGGGCCAACGGCAATATGAACAGAGTTCCATTGGCCAGTAATCATGACCACACAGGCAGAAACTGCACTATCCACAGCTAAGAATACATCATCCATGGAACCAAACTGTCATGTGTAATCATAACCTCGCATCAGACCTGGTGCCCACTGAGTGGTGCACAGCTGCAGTTATCCCAGTCCACAAGGGGAGATCCACCTTAGATCCCTGGAACTACTATCACATTGTTGTGATGAGCCTGATCTGCATGGCCATGGAATGCATTATCAGGGAAGTTTGGAACACAGACATTGGCAACCCTCAAACACTGGACCCCACACAGATTTTGCTCATGGAGGTCCAATCATGCCTCTTGAAATGGATTGTCTGCTTTGACTCAGTCTGCATAGCTGTTGAAGAGGTATAAGCTGTCCATTAACACCTATGTGGACCTCACCAAGCCCTTCAATACCATACACCAGTCTGGAAACACAGATTAACACACTAATCCAGCCATATATCCCTATGCAACACGATGGTTTGCGACATGGCTTACTGACAGAACCCAAACTGTAGGTGTAACTGTCTCCAAACCCATCCCCAGACATTGTAAGTGACAGGTGGAGTAACTCAGGGTTCAGTCCTGGGGACCACTGTTATTTGAATTCTACATCTCTGTAGTAGTACAGGCCAACAGTACAGGACTCTGGAAGTTAACAAAGGTAACAGATGACTGCAAATGGGGAGTCATTAGGAGCCTGACTGTACTTGCATGATATGTTACTGATACTCAGCCTGACATCATACAGGTGGTATGGGGTACTCGTTAACATCTTCTGGCCTTGTTGTTGTGTAAGGTCCTGGTTATGGGATCTGCAACAGTTGGTAGTGTGTATTGCAGGTCAGGACATGATTTGCTTGTGGGTGGGGAATACTTTATTCAGGCATGACATGACATGGTGTTTGTGCCTGTCAACCCCATTCATGGTACATGTGAACATATATATTTCTGCTATGCTCCGGTACCTTATCTATAGATGTATGTCCAGTATATATACTCATATATAGATATAAATATCTGCTTACACATATGTGGATATATATATATATAGTTATACATATACATTATACATATATACATATTATATATTTTATATATATATATAGAATATATAATATATATATCCATATATTTATCTATATCTATATATCTCTCCATCTCTCTCTCTCTCCCTCATATTATACATATATATATATATATATATATATATATATATATATACATACATACATATATACATTTGTATCTGTGTAGACATTAATATATTTTCACATACACATACTGTTGAATGACTGGGAAGGATGATATGTTTGTGAATACAGCAGGGTTATGCATATTAGAGGTGGCTTAGAGGTAAATGACTTTGACTATGGTGTGCATGGTCCTGGGTTCAAGCCTAGCAGAGGTTGTTTATTTTGTTGCTAGGCAGAACAAGGGTCAATGGATAGAGTGATTAAGGCACTGTAAAGCAGTTGCAAGCATGTTGTCAGGCATGGTATGTCTGTTGTGAGTCACATGTGAAGGCACCATAGGTGGTGCAGGTGTACATTGGGGAACATGGTGGAGGTGCCACCTGCAGCGCATGTATGTGCATATTGGACAGATGGCCAGGGTGACATGCGCCTGTAGCCCACTGCTATCACTGCATAAGTTACTATCAAAATGGCTGATTATGCAGTGTACTACCCACATATTGGCTGTTGCCTAGGCATGTGTGTGCGTATGACACATGGGTGAGTGTATGCTATGGGTAATACTGGGGTTGCTAACTGTGACTTGGCTTGGCCTTGATGTCTGGCTATGTATGAGTATGGCTTTGCACCAGCTCCACTGTATACAGCTAATGTAACATCTGTTATTCCTGTATGGTATGACATTGCTGATACCAGGATGGCAGTAATGGCCAACATAAAATAGATGCAAAAACCCCTCCACATTGCCCACAGGTGTCACACACTTACAACCACCACTACAGAGGAAACAAGTCACACACACACACACACACACACACTCCTGTCATATCTGGTATTTGAACCCCTACCTAACTAGCTTCTGACACTACAGTAGTACACACTTCAGACACTACTGAAGTACTTCTTCCCCAAAGGTATGTCACAATGAATGACATCAGCAGGATTACCAAAGAAGGACATTTTAAGTGCACTGTGAGTTGTATGTCTTTTAACTGTGTGTACCCACTGCTTACTGTTGTGAGAACACATTTACACCTGCTTAAACAAGCCTCATTCAGTCCTAAATGACATTACCAACAACCCTTGCAGGTGTTGAACCCTGGACCATGCACACCATGGTCACTGAACTTACCACTAAGCCATCTGAGTTGTATACATGTTTCATGGTTTTTATAATACACATTTTTTGCAGGTATTCCACAGTACTGAAAACAAATGGGTCAGTCACTTTGTGTACATATGTACAGAACCCTTGAATGTACTGTACTCTGTGAAACAACATAGACAAGTCTACATATGTACAACTGTTATAAATAAATACTAAATACATATATGCACTTATGGGATGTGTATATACACACCACACACACACACACACACACACACACACACACACACACACACACACACACACACACACATATGTGTGTGTATATATATATATATGTATATATATATATATATATATATATATATATATATATATATATATATATATATATATATACACACAGACACAGCTATAGCCATATATATAAACAGGTCTGAACACCTTTTGTGACACAGAAGGGTACCAAAGGAATTTGCATGTACACAAAACAGAGGCAACTCTTGTATTATAACATTTAAATCTTAATCAGTTCACTACAGAAGGGACAGTTGTTGTGTATGTGGAGTTTGGGGTGGGGAATGATGGCTAAGGAAATATAATTCTGGGATTGTGGAGTTTTGTGGGGGAATGATGTGTATGGAAATACACCTTGGGGACTGCTTCTGTGTCACTGCTCGACAGTGGCACAAGAAAATAACATACCCAACAGTAGTCATTCTTGACTGTCTATTATTTTCTATTCCTAACTATTTAATAATTTGAAGACTCCACTCACCACAGATGACTATCATGGTGTGCAGCATGTTAAAAGACATAATGCATGTGTATGCCTGGCTACAGGGTAGTCACACACACACACACACACACTTGCCAGTATTGTGCTTACAAGTCATGCCTATCTAAAGGTAACTAGTAGAATGATATGCAGTTGGGGTATGTGCCACAGAACCCATAGAATTACCCTTAATCTGATTCTGCTTCTGAGCTGGGTGACATCACAGGACTGATTACTTGCAGTGGGGAGGGGGGAATAGGGTGGTTTAGCAGATGACAAAGGATAAAGGCCAGTGCAAAAGGTGGTTTCTCTTTGGAAATCAATAAAATCCACTGTCATGACAGGATGCAGACACAAATCCACACACTGAGGCATTTTCTGACACACACACACACACACACACACACACACACACACACACACACACACACACACAAGCACACACAGTTGCCAGTAGTGGGATCAGAACTCGCTCATCTGTTGCAGATCACTATTATAGTACTATGTAGCTACGAGATGCTCACAGAGATGACACATTTCGTTAGCACCTGGTGAATGCCCTTCTAAGATTGAGGACATCAACAGGGATACTGACAGTTAAGATGTACATCGTTGTAAACCTGTGTGTTTAAAGTAGGAGTCCATTACAACCTGTATGCACAAACAAGACACATCATCTGCAGGTAAGACATAGGTAGGCCTGAGAAGTATAGTTGTAGCACAACAAGCCCTGAGCTGGAGTATGCCCCTCTGTGGAATGGACAACTACTATCACTATACAGGGTTACAGTGGTCATACTCATGCACATAGAATCACAGGACTTGTTTGGATGCATTGACTCCAACTACACAAGGTGACAGTGGGCATGCTCATGCACTTAGAAACAAAGAGCTTGTTTGGATGCACTGACTCAAATTACACAAGGTGGCAGTGGGTACGCTCATACCTTTAGTAGCACAGGGCTGTTTGGGATGCACTCTGATTCTAACCACAGAAGGCAACAGTGTGTGTGCTCACACTTAGATGTACAGAGCACATTGTAATGGACTCCTATTGTAAACACACAGGTTTACAGCTATGTACATCTTAACTGTCAGTATATATGCACATCGCATAGGTTTATTACACTAGATACCTGTATGTCACCGTGAATGATATATTTCATGCCTGTGCTGCTGTGTGATACATATAAATACATGTACATGAAGTACTGCTTACATATATGTGAAGTATACACAATCATGCATGTGTGGAAGTTTAGACAGACAATTCATTAACTGGGACACACAGGGATGTAAAGTACAGCATGTGGGCACACATTGCCGCCCTGAAAGGTACGGCCGTGACACGAAGTGTGGACAGGGTATTATACTTGGAACAGTGGCATGTGTGTTGCGAATATGTGAGCCCCATTGTCTAATGACACTAAGGTGTAGGTGTCATGACGACCCTCCCAGCTGTTAGTAGTTGTCATTATTAGCAGAAACCGCCCACTAAGCATATCTGACATTGGTCACTCCAAGGTCAATCGCTGTTGTCCATCACCCATGTGTCGACGGATACTGGGGCACACGATTGCACCGCTGTTGACCAAAACAATGGAGTCAATGTCCTGCTGCTGTAATTATGAGGTTGTCCAGTGTCTGTCACCGGGATGACATGATCGGAAAAGAAGACAAGCCTTTTGTCACAGACCACATGCATCCATGATTCATGGAGTGTAGATAATACCTAGGTCATATTTTTGCTCATATAGTGCCATTCCAAGGCAAATGTTCTAAATGCAGAAGTAACACCCCTGACACCTACAAGACAATCTATTGATGTTATGCTAACCAAAGTAGACGTAGTGGTTGTAGAATCCATTTGCTCAATGTAGAATCTACAATGGGGAATACTGACATCTGTGCAGTGAGGAACACCTGGTTGAAGGCCCTTGTAGTACAATAAAGCACTACCACCATATAACTCAGATCCAGACATGGGCCATAACACTGGTACAGACCACTCCAGGTGGTGGTGTCCACATATTCATAAAGGATACTTACAAGTAAAGACCACAACTACAACATAATTCATCACAGATGAGTCAGGTACAGGTCACAGTGGCAAAAGCTGCATTCTAGGTTGTATCCTCATACACATCCACCACCATGTCCTCAGACTACCAACACACACCCATAAATGTGGTTTGAAATATTATGGTACAACACCAAATAACCTTCGACTGGTGGACTGTACCTAGCCCACATCAAATGTGCAGTACCTGTACTGACACAGTTAAGACAATGTTATGCAATGCAATACTGTTTGTAATCAGGTCAGTTGTGGACATACCAGGGTCCCCGTGATGTTGTCAGCATTAACACAGTTGATCAGCGGTTGGGTACTGTGCAACAACACCCTCATGTTTGGATATGACCCAGATGCACCCAAGTTCTGATATGTACATATCCACACTCATACAACGTGAAATGAAAAACACCATAGCTGTTGTTGTCTTTGCATACAGGCATATATTCATTACACACACATTCACATGGAAGATAGGTCCATGGCTGTTGAATGCTAACAGTACATAAGGTTTGATATTTATGCTGACAGGAGGCAATTTCTGCCTGGTCATCATGACACCTATCACATCATACAACAATCCACATGTGGGTATGTATGTCATTAGACATGTCCACCAAAATGCAATGCCTACAAACATACCCAAAATAACAGGTTTAGGACCTACCCACATGGCTCAGTATTGACAGACTCAGGGAAATACAGCGTGCCCTGTATGTCTTGAGTAGTTACAAGTGATATGTCCATGACATGTTAGCCATGTGTGACCCACAGCTCCTACATATGTACCCCATGTCAACAATTGCAAGCCATGCATGTTGTGTGCTGGGGTTCGGACATTAACCTTATTACTGGGCCAGCCAGAACGGTGGCTGGAGTGAGAGATATGTTTATTAGCCACAGACCTCACACATGCATGAAATACATAATGCCTAGCTCAAAAAGCAGCACATTGCTGGCACTCTTCCAGTAATCAAGTGAGGTGTGTGGCATTGAAGATGTGCTCACTGTTACCATTACAGTGCCCTGGTTTCTCACAGTGGAACTGTCAACTAACAGTTTGTGGGATCATGACATGGAATATTGCTGTGTGTGTGTTGCTAATATGCTGTTGGCATAAATGTACACTTAGCTACTCAGAAGGTGGTTGTTTGTCCTACCAGTGCATGAATACAGCATCCATTATGGTGTAATGCTCAGCTAGGGTTTTACACATGGTGGGGAAGGTGAATGCATCCTCTTGACCTGCTAGTCCACTTACTGATGGAATCGCATATGTGTATATAAGTGTTTCTGAAAGTGTGTTTAGATTCCATGCTTGTGCAGTGTCTGATGTTTGAAGGTAACTGCTGTCTTAGGAGATCGCGCAGTTGCAATGCAGCCTCAACATTGTCAACTGTATATGGTGATATGCTCAAAGCACAGTAAGCTGTACTTTTGTGGTATGGATAGATGTTTGAAGACAACTACTAAGTGGTGTGGGGCTACTTTGCAGACGAATGATTACTGAGGACAGCTCACAGGTGTTACAACCATTCCTACAATAACCTGTGTAACTGCTACATGGCTTTCTTAATTGAAGGGAAGACACAACGAATGCAGTAAGGGTGGCCATTGAAGGCAAAACCCTGACACCTATATATAACAGTAACACTCTCCTGCATATATTATGGTTATATCAGCACAGCTGGAAAAGGAAAGAGTCAGTACACTTTGTAACACATGTGATAGTGTTGTAACTCTGTAATACCCATTGCGAGATAGGCAGTGGTGTTTGATCTGGCCAATACTGGCACGTGTGAGTGTGTGTGTGTCCATATATGTCACATATGATGGGAATACATCCCAACAGCTAATTTCCTGTACAGTGTTGTAGACATCTGTACAGACTGGAAGTGTAGAAAGCAAGACATAGGTGGGGCTTGAATCCTCACACATGTCATGTCTGTATGTGTGGGACATGTATATTCGTGAATGCCACAGGTGTGTGTGTGTGTGTGTGTGTGTGTGTGTGTGTGTGTGTGTGTGTGTGTGTGTGTGTGTGTGTGTGTGTGTGGGCATGGTTGTCTATCTCTGGAGTGAGGCTGTATTTACCATAGTAGTCGATAAGACCCCCCATCCACTCAATGCAATTCAGTATCCCTGTTGATGTTATCAATCTTAGAAGGGCATTCTAACTACCTGTAAACATGTATGCCCTGGGGTGAGGGTTGTTGTTTTATAGCCTACTGGATGGTCCCCTCCCCACATACACCTCACCGCAATCTAGTATCCTTGTTGATGTCTCCCGATCAGAGGCCATTCTGGACCACTCATGTGTAACTCTGTGGCGTGGTTCAATTGCACAGTACTCAGGTAATTGATGGATTTGCACATAGGGAGGGGGTTCTTATCCCAACACTGGCAACCGTGTGTGTGTGCGTGTGTGTGTGTGTGTGTGTGTGTGTGTGTGTGTGTGTGTGTGTGTGTGTGTGTGTGTGTGTGTGCGTGGTGTGTGTGCAGTGTACAGCTGTGTCTGTGAATCCTGAGTGTGTGGTGCTACTGTGTCTAGAATCCCTGAGTGTGTATGTGTTTGCATCCTGTCATGAGAGCTGGTATTACTGCTTCCCAATGAGAAACACTTTTTCTACTGGCTCTTTACCCTCAAACCACTCTGCCTCCTGCTCCAGGTAACTATACCTGTGATGTCACCCACTATGGATGTGACAGTTTCACACAGTAGCTGTCAGCTGTCATGCTCTGGATCATTATTAGATCAGTAAACATGTTTTGAAACCTGGGAGATTATAACTGCGGGATGTAGAAGCTACAAAGTGGATGCGTAGGTGGGTTGGTGACCTGTGAGTAGTCTACATTTACATATGGGACACTAACTGCAAACACTGACATCCCCCAGCACATGCAATTACACCTTAAAGAAGAAGGCAGAACATCAAGATCAATATGCATTTATTGTTGTTACACATGATACATACTGTCAAAAGTACAAATGCATTCTAAAACTGTAGTACATGGTATGTCTGTTGCCTGTCAACACTACTCAACAATGGTAATCTACAGTTGTCTTCCTAGTATGTTCACCCTGTATATCAAACCATATGAGCATGTCCCTGCACTGATTGTGCGGATGACAGGGATGTGGCACAGGCATCATCATATGCACAGGATGATAATGTTTGCCAGAGGCCTAGGCTGCACAATTGGATGATATCATGTGTGTGGGTTAGCATCCTCACTACAGTGAAGCCATGCATGTGTGTGTTGAGGTCATTTCTGGTGTGTGTGGGTATGCATCACACATCTGGCATGTGGTGCTCCACACAGATCAGCTGCAGACTGTCATGTGGTATAGTTCAGGTGTCTGGCATGACCAGCCTTCCATTGGCAGGTTCCAGGCAGAGGTCCAGATGGGATGTCTGATGACACATGTCCACTGGAACCTGTCCCTATTGACCATATCAACCACTGCATGTGCCTGCATGTCTGGTGGTGGGAGCAATCTGCACCTGCTCACACCTGTGAGGGGCAGAAGGTACATGTACAGTTCAACACAGATGTGCTGGCACACAGCACATGCACATGTCACCCCACCAGATGTTGGCAGACACAGCACAGTTGACATGACTCAAGGACTGACCATGACACCCAATCACATCCATATCTGCAAGATGATGCATGGTAGGGCTGTTGGGGTTAAAGAACATGCGGATACCCCTGTGTACCTCATCTGTTGTGCCAGCACATACCTGTGCCTCCATTACACCTGAAACATGCACTGTGAGACCAGCTGATGTGTTACATCATACATGTTGTGTAACCCCAAATGCCTGCACATGCCTGTGCATCACCATATGTTGGTGATAGCTGCATATTCCAAAGTCTATTCTGTTCCATGTACACCCGCCTGCATGTCCTTCCACAGCGGCCACTGCAATATGTGGCTGACACACTGTGTTGACAATACTAATGGCCAACCTGCACACATGTTTCCTACAATGCATGTGTCAACATATTTCACATCACTGCTGAGTCTGTGAGTACAACACATGGCTGCAATGTTGAATACATACATAACATGTGTGACATGTGCCAAATAAACATGGACATGACACACATGATGACACATGTGCCCACATGCCACAGACACACACAGACAGACATACTGCACAGATGTGCAGGACGCATGACATGGCATTCAATGCATGCAACATGTATGTACTGGTGAAGGCATCATTTGCATATAGTGAGTTACTACATCTGAGTTGACAACAGCATCATGTGTTATATTATATGTGGAATACACACATTATGAGGTGTATACATACACCCTAATGTGGAATATGTGTGACACAGTGTCTGAGTGCACACAGATGACACATCTGCACCACTGACATTATGTGCAACATACCCCACATAACAGCCATATGGCTGTGTACACTGCACATGCCATCTGTGCCATCCACACATGAGGACATGAGCAAGAGCACCTGACAGTGATGTCTGACACCAGCAATGAATGTTTGAAAATATGCATGCAACACATGTATGTATTTGGTTACTGTATAGGTGAAAGCTTTCATGTTGTGACACACTCAAGATGTTCAAGACATGTTATGTGGTGGTTTGATGTCGTACCTACACAAGCTGTGCACAGGCCTATATGATGTTTAGTGTGCCACATCTGCAATATCACCATTACACAAAGGCCATAGTTGTATTGTGTCAGCCAATGTACAACAGGGTACACACATGTACATTCCGTCTACTGTGTGTGTTGCTTCCTGTCTTTGGCCGTCCTCCATGGCCATGTGTAAACATGTTTTGTCCAATGGTTGTGATGGGCATCTATTTCACGTGTCAGTGTTGTTCCATACAACATACACCCGCAGATGTCATATGCTCCACTGAGGACAGAGTTATGCAGAGAAAAGGTGGTATGTTTGGGATGTGAGATAGCATGTCTTGCAGGATAGTTAACCGGTGTTGCAGTCAGCCTACAAAATGACATGGACATGTCAGATAGCACATGACATTGTGTGAAATTCATAGCAAGGTTGTAATCCACAAGGGTGACTCATGTGGGCTGGTCATACTCCAGCTCCAAAACATTTAGAGTGTGTGCACACATATGCTCTCTGTGTAGTACTGTTTATATTCCCCACATGTGTAATGCTGATCTGTAGTACATGCCCCTACAATGAACCACACCTCCACCATTGTATTTACAGCTGTCCACACATCTGACAATGACAGTTTGTAAGGTTTAGTGTATGTGTTTCATATAGACTTCAATTATTCCACATGGGTAACCACTGGAATTGATTGCAGGTCTGCCCTGTATGTATTAACAGGACCACCATACATTATGTGTACATGTGTTAATTGGCCACATGGCAGATAGCATGCAATTAATATGATCTGTGCATTATCAACCCTGATAAATAATAACAATCTCACCTGCAACAGGCTGCTGTCACTGCAAAACCCCAGAAGTACCTAAATAGGAGTGTCACAGCAGTAAGATCATTATCCACACATGTGTGATAGCTACAGGGTGCAATGTGCATGTTAGCACATAAGCCAGTACAATAGACTATACTATGGAGTATGCACATCTGTGCATACATAGAGTAGCATCTATGGTACGTAGCCTGTGTGCATACATGCCTTGCATATGATGTTACATTAAATATTGTACAGTAACACATGTAACTATATGAAATATAGTTGTGTTATATGTGCAGTAGTGACTTACCAGGCAACTCCTGGCTCAGTGGTTGTGAGACACCCACCTCCACAATACCAGCTAAAGCTTGTGGATGGAGTTCTGCAGGTGTCCCCAGGTTGGCCAGTAGCTCCTTGGTACGTGTGAGTGGGGCTGGGTGAGTGGCCCCCACCTGTTGCAGCTTGTTCCCTGGCAATTGCATTTGCATGCTGTTTTGCCCATTTAATGAGGTTGGTGCAGTGTTGTCGCACCTGCTGATAGGTGCAATTGTGGCCACCAACATCATTTACCCTCCTGCGAAGTTCCTCCCACTGGGCATCCCACTGCTGTGCATCCTGTGGCACATGGCTGAAGAGTGTTTCATGGTTGTCAAGGAGGTATGGAATGAGGACCTCATCCTCCAAGCAGGTGTATGGTGGCAGCCTGGCACACTGCATACCTGGAAGACATAATGATGGAGACAGGTCACAGTAACTCACAGAGAAGTACAGAAGTACAGCTGCACATACATGTGTATCACATTTATTATGATTACAAATATGTCTTTGCAAATCTGCATGACACTAACACCACTGACATGTTAAACTCGCACACATTTGACACTTACTGGTGATTTGATATCACCATATGTGTCAAGTGATGAAATTGCTCATACTCCATTTGGATGTTGTCTTGATGTGGGCATGTCTGTTTGCCTGTACTGGTGTATTTACCTATCAGCAAATGCCTGGATGTGCTCACATTAATGCAAGAGACCTTAAAGCTGTGTATATGTTACATATATAGTCATACTCAGCCTTAAGGGTCATGACCTGGAACCCTGCAGACATGTTCATGGAAAAGTTTTACATGTATGTGTTTTGCCATATACATTTACTTGGCACTGTACAGCAGTATAGCATCCTGCCATATATTACCGGTGTTGCATATGTGAAACACATGGGACAATGGCTAGCTTGATGGTATTTGCAGGGTTGGATATCAACTATAGCATGTCTGGTCATAGTGAACTAGTAGGCTATATGCCCTGGGCCATTTATGAGCCAAGGCTGAAAGGTTACCGAGCTGTAGCCAACAGACAGGTAACTTTCAATGACCAGTTCAAGCAGTGCCACAGTGTCCCGGGGTTTTTTTTGATCGGTCTAAATTTAAAACCACCCGGAAGGGGGCAAACAGGGGAAAAGTAAATTTTAAAAAGATTGTCAGGGAAACCGCAAAAAAAAACAAATTTGGACCCTTTTTTTTTTTTTTTTTTTTTTGTTTTTTTTTTTTTTTTTTTTTTTTCTTTTTTTTTTTTTTTTTTTTTTTTTTTTTTTTTTTTTTTTTTTTTTTTTTTTTTTTTTTTTTTTTTTGTTTTTTTTTTTTTTTTTTTTTTTTATTTTTTTTGTTTTGTTTTTTATTTTTTTTTTTTTTTTTTTTTTTTTTTGGTTTTTTTTTTTTTTTTTTTTTTTTTTTTTTTTTTTTTTTTTTTTTTGGGGGGGGGGGGGGGGGGGGGAGGGGGGGGGGGTGGGGGGGGGGGGGGGGGGGGGGGGGGGGGGGGGGGGGGGGGGGGGTGGGGGGGGGGGGGGGGGGGGGGGGGGGGGGGGGGGGGGGGGGGGGGGGGGGGGGGTTTTGGGGGGTGGGGGGGGGGGGGGGGGGGGGGGGGGGGGGGGGGGGGGGGGGGGGTTAACCTTTTCTTTTTTTTTTTTTTATTTTTCAAAAAACATTTTTTTGGTTTTTGTTTGGGGGGGCCCTTTTTTCCCAAAATTTTTTTTTACTTTTTGAGGGGAAGGGGTTTCATCAGGGGGAACCCCACCTTTTCCCTTAACCATTTTTAATTTTTAACCCCCCCCTTTTTTTAAAAAAAAATGCTTCTGTGTTAATCTGTGTGGTACAGATAACAAAAGAAGGAGTACCAGGAATGAGCACACTGTATTACCATAGCTGGCACTGGTTTGATGTGCCTGTTATGATAGTCAGAACACCACCTTCTGTAGTGTTGGTTCTGCCAGCAGTCAGTTACTTAACCTAATACTGGCTGACATACAGGAATATACCCCTAGTTTACTGAGTGTAGCCGTTGGGAACAAAAGTATGGGTGATGATGTTCTAAGACCTGGCAAGGTCATGATAGCAGTAACACCGTGTGAATCTACCTTACTGTCATCTACATCTGTACTGACTACATAAAATAAGTTGAAGCAAAGGTTAGCATGGCCTTACATGACCAGACTCAGCAGGATAGTAGTGCACTATTTCCCATTATCAGTGGTGTCTCCCCTTTGTGGGGTGTGTGATAACTGTTGCTGTGTACCATTCAGTGTGTACATGCACAGCCTGACATCAGCTATGATTGAACATCATGTGTATGTAGAGAGCAAATTGTTATGACATTTGTGTAAAATACACCCTGGGATGTTGACAGGTCCCATGCAAGCTGTATGTATGGCTTTAGAAATTGCAGCTTGTACCTGCATGGATTGTTAGCCACATGGGCTCTGTAGTGTACATGGATATATAAATATGTTGTACCTGTTGGGGGAGAGTGAGAGTGGAGTTTAAGGTTATCCAAGACCTTATCTGGATGAACAAGTGCTATTTCTGTAGGTGCAGTACTTCTCATGCCATAGTGCTGTGAAGCACAGCAGGTCTTGTTGCCATTATGATTCATAACACAGCTATAGAATGCTCTGTGGTTGGCCTCATAATATGTGGCTGATTAGTTTCACAGTAGCTTTGTGTGGTTTTATATGGTGTATCTGCATCTTACTGAGGCTGACCAGGGATCACCTCCACTCATGTGTGTGTTCACGCTTGCAACAGTTACTACCTTCTGTGGTACAGTTTAAGGCAGGGTACCACCAGTTTGCTTTCCTGTTTGTGTTTGGTTGAATCTTGATTCTAAATTGAGAAACCAACTGGAAAGTCCAACACAGAAAGTGTATAGCTAACGAGCTATTCAACTGTCCCAGTAAAACGAAAAGACCGCACAGGCACTGATACTAAAAATCTCTCTCTTTATTTTTCACACAATAAAAAACTGCTTCTGGTTAGGTTAAGCGCTTTCATCTACTGACGTAGATTTCATCAGAACCACTCTAACCATTATTAACACCCTTTTTATATAATATTTAAATCATCAATTACATTAATTAAAAACACTCATTACTTAGTTTATTAACTTTTAAAGTGCACTGTGCTGGATTCCCTACTACTGACTGTCTATAATATACTAACTACTTTAAAAACAACTAACTAACCAACACACTTAAAAAATATATATTTTTTTAAAAAACACAATTTATGTACATCTGGTAATTCCTACATACTATATTTATGATTTACTATCAAATGACTGCATAAATTACTTCTTATCCTAATAAATATTTGTATGCTCATATACAATTAAAAAATGTTTAAAATTAAAAAATGCTTAACACCCAATTAACCTTCTAACATGGGTTTGATGGAGATGTATTCATTTAAACCAGGATACTCTGATGCATTTAATTTGATCTGCCAGCGTGTCTCTTTTTCCAATAATTTCATCTTAATATTACCACCCCTAGGATTCACTTGAACCTGTTCAAGAATGCCAAACTCAAATCTCCTACATTCATTATTAGCCTCACAATGCCTCCATAGTGCATTATTCATATCTTGTTTCTTCATTCTATAATAATGCTCATAAATTCTGTTTTTTAAACATCTTGAAGTCATCCCCACATAGTAACAAGAACATGATGAACACTTGGCTAAGTATATCACATTTTTAGTTCTACAGTTCCCTTTGCATAGCTTTATTTTTGTTTTGTGGTTATTGTCTAATGTCAGTTCACCAGCCTTTTTATATGTATTGACATTGTTTACAACTGCCACATTTTGTTGTACCTCTCTCAGTTCTTTCAACCATATTCTTCATTTGATTTAATCTCATCTTCATATTTGTTCGTTTCTGTACACAAATACTGGTTCAGGACCTACTATTTTATATATGTACTCATCTGTTCCCAAAATGTTCCAATTTTTTCACTATTATATCTCTAAATTTGTTCACCAATGGGGCATATTGTAACACGCATGAGCCCTCCTGTATTCATTATTTATATTCCTAGAGTTCACTAGACTGTCCTTACTTCCCAGTATGGGTTTGTATTTTTTCCCCCCCATTCACTTTTAACATATTCTATAGTATCGACCATTGACGCAGGTGCCCCTGTCAATAAACATGTTTGCTATATAATTTAACTCAACTAATACTTCCTCATAACATGAAGTCATTCTGGCGGCTCTGATACATTGTCCTTTTATAATGCTTTTCTTCTGGTACTGTGGATGACAACTGTTGAACTCCAAATAATCATTACTAAACGTCTCCTTTCTGTACAAATTTGATTTAAATTTCTTATTATCTATTGTAACTTTAGTGTCCAAATAGGATAGACTTTTTTTATTCTTACTCACTGTAAATCTTAAATAGTCATTCCTACTGTTGAGATAAATCATAAAATTATCTAATAATTTCTCCGTGCCCTTCCATATTATAAAGGCATAAGTCCAAAAACCTGAAATAACATCTAATATAGCTATTCCACTTGGTTTTAAGATGTACTCTTCTTCCCAATGCAAAAGGAACAAATTTGCAAACATGGGGGCACATGCTGCCCATATGGCAATATCCCCTCTGTTGTCTGTAATACTGGCATGAAACATAATGAAATTGTTGCTCAGTACAACCTCCATAAACACCATTAAGTACACTTATTTTCTCCCATGATAGTTTTACTATATTTAATCATACTATCCTGAAATCTACTAAGTCCCTCTTCCTGGGGTATACTTGAAAACCAGTAGACCACATCTATTGTTACTAATAAACAATCATCGGTTATAAAATCATCCTTTAATCTGGATAAAAAATCCCAGGAGTCCTTAACTATATGTGGGATGTGTGTATATACATTTTTTAACCATCCATCCACAACTCTCCCATTGCAAAAGTCTTGGAATTGCTTCGATATTATAGGCCTGAAGGGTGGTTCCTGTACATTTTTATGAACCTTAGGTATACCTACTATTGTTCCTATAATAGGATACTCATTTTTGACAAAATTATATATTTCTACATCAATTCTATTATCTAATAAATAAATCTTCTATTATAAGATTGATTTTGTATATGCTACATTAACTTCATTTTAGAGAGGGGCGGTAGCTGTATAATTTCAAATTAAGTAATATATATTAGTAATTTTATTGTTGTAATCCACTGTATTGTATATGTTACAACCCCTCCGCCCTTATCGGGTTTCATTATTCTGATTTGGTTTGTTAGTTTTGTAATTCATCCAATAACTGAATTTCATTATTAGTAAGGTTAGTAATAAAAGATTTATCTGTTCCTATTTCAGCATATAATTCCTTTATAACCATCCTTTCATATGTGGCAAGTGTATTGTTTAAAGGTGGTGTAAATTTACTAGGTTTCTTATAGACTTCATGGCTTAACATTTCATTTCCTTTAAAAAAAACAGCTAGATTAAGTTTTCTTAAATATTTTTTAAAAATCTACTATATAATCCACCAAGTTGCCCCTATTGTTGGGTATAAATTTCATACCCTTTGACAGTAACTTGAACAAATCAGTTTTAACTTCCAAGCTGGTATAATTATAAATGCTAAACTCCTTCCATCTGTAGTGTATATCATTAATTCTAATAATTTGTTCCTTATTATTACCACATACCCTGTCTGAATGTTTTAACAAGTTCTGTTTTCCTGTGGGTACCAATTCCCTCGTCCCACCTCTCTTTCCTGTAGAAACACTCTGGGCTGGTCTTTTTCTAAAAAATGATTGAATTTATTATTCCTGCCAATACTTTGTTTATATGCAGGTCTATCTTTATATATATATTCCTTCTCTCCTTTGAACATATGATCTGTTTTTTTCATCCTATCTTTCTTAAAATCAAATCTATAAGCTTCTCCTTTTTCATACTGCCATAAGTCACGCTTTAATTTTTTGCATTTCCTCTCCATCTGCATATTAATCTGCTTTTCAACCCATGTAAATTGTGCATTAAAATCTAATAAATTTTCTTCAAACAACATGTCACTAGTAATGATGTGGTCTAACTCCTCTATTTCCGTCATTAATTGACATATTTTTTTATCATTACAAGTGATTAAATATTTCATGAATGTGAATCCAAAATTATCTAACATTTTACAGCATTCTTTCAACTGTTCATGTTTCATTTCTACCCCCATAGGTTTCTTAAAAAATCTAAGCCCCATCGGGACCACTTGCACATCTATACATCTCTTCAAGTAAGCATTATCTAACTGTAATGACTTTAACACTTTCAATTTTTTACCAAACTGGTATATAAAATCCTTTAAAGTCATATCTATGTTAGCGTTTGTTTCATTTTCTGTTCCATAGTTGAAACGCTTATTACCATTTTCAAAGTCAAATTTACTATCCAAAAAGTTGTCTAAAGTAAAACGCTGCTTGTCGTGCAGCTGAAACGCACTTTGAGTTTGGTTTACAGTACCTTTATTTCCTTTGCTATGAGCCATCATAGCATATGTCCTTTTCGGTACCGTTCTCTTTGGCCTAGCACCCGAAATATTGTAGTTTTCGTCCTCCGATCTAACCATCTCCTTTACTTTATTTCTTGCTTCTCCCGAACTGGTGGTAGATCCATTAGAGGTCCGTCTGCTCCTCGTAGCACATACTCTCTGTGCATTTGGTATAATAACCGATGTATTTGGTGTTTCCGGTGCACGTAGATTCAACTTCCGGTTCTGCGTTTCACCTATAGTAAGCTTGTTGTTTGTCTGAGTGACAAGTTCAATGAGCCTGGTTAGCTCCCCCTTCATAATTGCCATCTCAGACTGCAACCTTTGAATATCGTCTCTTCTCGGAGAAGATAGGCGACAATTCATCAGGGAATCCATTGAGTAGCGACTAATAACAAATTGAAAACCAACTGGAAGGTTCAGCACAGAAGTGTATAAATAGCAAGCTATTCAACTGTCCCAGTGAAAGCGAAAAGGGCCGCTGAGGCACAAGCTAAAGATCTCTCTCTCTATTTTTCACACAATAAGAAACTGTTTCTGGTTAGGTTGAGTGCTTTCATCTACTGACGTAGATTTCATCAGAACCACTCTAACCAGTGTTAATACCCTTTATATATAATGTTTAATTCATCAATTACATTAATTAAAAACACTCACTAATTGATTTATTGACATTTAAAGTGCACTGTGCTGGATTCCCTACTACTAACTGTCTATAATGTACTAACTACTTTAAAAACAACTAACTAACCAACTTTTACTTAAAAATATATATTTTTTTTAAAAACACAATTTATGTACATCTGGTAATTCCTCACATACTATATTTATGATTTACTATCAAATGACATGCATAAATTACTTCCTTATCCTAATAAATATTTGTATGCTCTATATTTTAATTAAAAAATGTTTAAAATTAAAAATGCTTAACACCCAATTAACCTTCTAACATGGGTTTGATGGAGATGTATTCATTTTAAAACCAGGATACTCTGATGCATTTTAATTTGATCTGCCAAGCGTGTCTCTTTTTTTCCAATAATTTCATCTTAATACCGCCCCTAAGTTCCTTGAACCTGTTCAAGAGATAGCCAAACCTCAAGATACCCTACATTCATTATTAGCCTCCACAATGCACTCCGCAGTGCATTATTTCATATCTTGTTTCTTCATTCTATAATAATGCTCATAAATTCTGTTTTTAAGCATCTTGGAAGTCATCCACACTTGTGGCTTTCAGAATTATGATGAACACTTAAAAGCTAAGTGCTATCACGACACTTTTTAGTTCTACAGTTACCTTTGCATAGCTTTATTTTTTGTTTTAACGATTTATTGTCCTAATGTCCAGTTCACCAGCCTTTACAATATGCCGTATTGACATTGTTTGCTTCTGCCACATTTTGTTGTGCCTCTCAGTTCTTTCCAACCATATTCTTTATTTGATTTAATCTCATCTTCCATATTTGTTTCGTTTCTCTGTGCCTGGCTGCTGGTTCCAGGACCTACTATTTTATGCATATCTGTACTCGCTCTGTTCCCAAAATGTTTCCCAATTTTTCTACTATTATATCTCTAAATTTGTTCACCTAATAGGGCATATTGCCTTAGCATGAGCACTCTCCATTCATTATTTATATTCTAGAGTTCACTAGACTGTCTATACGCTTCCCAGTAATGGGTTGTATTTTTTTCCCAATTCCACTTTTACAACATATTCTATAACTGTATTTTCGACACTGACATGGGTGCCCCTGTTGATAAAACTTATGTTTTGCTACCATTTAACTCAACTAATACTTCCTCATAACATGGAGGTATTTCTGGGCTCTGATACAATTTGTCCTTTTTATGTGTAACTATTCCTGGTACTGTGGTTGAAGCAACTATTTGAACTCCAAATAATCATTACTAAGCGTCTCCTTTCTGTACAGTTTGAGTTTGTTTAATTCATTATCTATTGTAACTTTAGTGTTAAAATCAGGATAGACTTTTTTATTCTTGCTCACTGCCAAATCTTAAATAGTCATTCCTACTGTTGGAGAATGATCATAAAATTATCTGACTGGGCAATTCATATAGGTACCCTTCCATATTATAAAAGACATAGATCAAACACCTGAAATAACATCCTAATATAGCTATTTAAAACTTTAGTTTTTAAGAACTATGCTCTTCTTCCAATACAAAAGGACAATTTGCAAACATGAGGTGATATTTACAGACAACAGAGGGAGTTGCCATGGGGACATGTTGCCCCCATGTTTCCTGGGTGTTCCTTTTGCATTGGAGAAGGTATATTCACCAAAACTAAGTGGAATGACTGTAATGGAGTGTTGTTTCGGGACCTGGAGTATGGAAGAGTATGAAGAATGGCTATGATTTATCTCAACAGTGAATAACTATTGGGTACAGTGATGAAATAAAAAGAATCTGGCAACTGGTGCAAACCTGATAATAATAAGGGGTAAATCAGAACTACAGAAAGAGACATTTAATAATGATGACTGATTCGGCGAACGTCATCGGCCACCGACGTGCTGGGATGTCGAGCATGTTATGGTGGATGGGGATGATATGTAACAAACATGTTATCGGCGCGCCGGTGACAACTGCCTGGGGTATGTTAAAGTGAATGAAACAGGCCCGCTGCTGCGGGGCGGTCTGGTGAACTGGGAATATAGTAATGGTGCAGGCTGCGTGACGGGCAGAGCTCATGGTGGGGCTGGTGAGGTCTGAGCTCCAGTGTGTGCAGGTGAGATGATGCAAGCTCAATGAAAGTGAGAAAGGAACGAGAGGCCACAACAAATGACATTATGTCACGTACATCGACAAGGCTGGTGGTGAACGTTTGTAACCCGCAAAACAAAAAATAAAACTATGCAAAGGGAACACAGAACAAAATATGCTGGCTTGAAATCATCATCATGACCTGTCAGCGGAATGTTCAGATGAAACGAGTTTGTGAGCATTGATGGGCGAAGAAACTGAATATGAATGGCGGAGGCGTTGAAGATGTGAGGTACGGTTGAGTTCGTGATCTGGGGTGTGTGGATGAGGAAAAGACATGCAAATCAAATTAAATCGCCAAAATATCTGGTTTAAATGAACCATCCATCAGCCATGATAGGGAATGATGGTGCTGCAATTTCGCTTTGTTGGTGTATGACGCCTGGCTGTGGGATAAAAATGTTATCAGTCATTGCGTCATAAATGTGGGAGTGCAGATGTTCGCGATGCGTTTAAAATATATTTTGTATCGTTGATTGGATGGTGTGGATGACCTCGCGCGACGATCCGGTAATGGCACAAAGATTAATGGCTCGTGATTTTTCGGTAATGTGACAGGTGATTTAAATATCAAAAGGTGTTAATAAGTTGAAGTGTTCTGATAATCTGGAATCGATGTAACCAAAGCAGTTTTGTCAGAAGACACAGTATCGTGCCTGTCTTGATCTTCGTTAATACCGCTGCGTATTGAACTTTCGGACAATTCTCGAACTGGCAATCGTTGCCTGTCCTTGATGGTATATCTCGACGACAGGTTGCAGTCTGAATGGCGACCTCGAAGAGAAACTGGCAAACTGTGGCTGTCACTGAATTTCAACTTTACTATGGGTGACGCTGAGCGAGATGAGCCGTGCGGAAGCGTATGCGGTCAGCGCAATACTGGTATGTCTTCCGATGCAGACAGATCTACCGGACCGAAGAAAATAATGAGGAGGTGTTGATGGGCGATTAACTAAACAAGCGTATGCTGCGATGACATAACAAACAAAACGCTGTAAATAAATCCATGGTTTCAAATGCCGGCTAATAGCGTTTACTGAACAACACGGTTTAATATATTGACTTTAATAACATGCGTTCAATATGGAACAAACAACATGTATAATATGACTTTAAAGTTGCTATGTCAGTTTGATGAAGTGAAAGTGAGGTCATTACAGACAGATAATCTTATGAGACATGGTTGCCAATCGATGTTGGGTATAAAGAAGGCTGCTCGGGATGATAACATGAACAGGCTGGGCCCGGCAAAAATGAATATTGGATTCATTAAATCGCGTGGCATGATGACAAAGCGCGTCGGCGGGTGGATCCGTTCACATCGTGCTAATGTTGTTGGGCGAAAGAGGCTATTGGTTAATGCATTACAGCAGGTTGGACAATATGGAATGAGGGCTCTGAAATTAAGGCGTTGGGCTGTAACGGTATGAGGCCTCAGACGATTTAAGAAGATGAAAGATCATATATTCAAAGAGAGGAAAAATTCTATGAATGAACCTGCATGTAAACAAGTGGCAGGTGGGGTCAGCAAAGACAAACAGGGGCGTAGACAGTGTACCAAAATAAAAACATTAAAAACCTTCAGACAAAACATAATGTGAGGCAAGTGAGATGTGTTCATGCTAGATGGAAGAGTTGGCGTTATGAGGTATGCCGGCGGAGGTTAATGTTCTGTCGAGGGTGAGGCCTGCCGTGAGGCGGCTGACGTTAATTCAAAATACAAAGAAAGCAACTGGCGGTATGTTGGGGAAGAGCGTCAAACAATTATGAAGGTACAGGCAGACACACGCCTAAACTCACCTTGCCGCGTGGATGGTTATGAGGAATTGTGAGGCGTGAGAGCCGTCATCACAGGCCTCGCCGAAATCGATTGAATGGGTGCAGGCTGGCAAATCGAGATAATGAACCGATGAGGCCTGATATGTTATGACCGGACCGCTGTCGTGCTAATAATTACAGCTTCGTTTGGCGGGTTAATGTAACGCTCGTCAGTCTCATAATAAGTTTGTTGACCGGCGATGTGTTTGTCCGTGGTCTGGGGAACGTAAATTTAAGTTCATGGGCTGCTCAGGCTGGTCAGACTTTTACAATAAAGTTAATGGATGGTGGTTAAAATGTGTCTATGATTGAGACTCTGGGTTTTGTCAGTTGAAGACAAATTTAAACTGATTGTTTAATGGCTGGCTGTCGACGGTGACATTTTCGAAATATGCCAGGAGAAAGAGGACAATGGAGCCTCGAGATGATATGGTGCGCAGGCTATGGGAGGAAAGAACATAATTTTATGGAGGACTGTGTGAGCTGTTCATCATGTTCAAGCGACCAGTGAGGGAACCATGGGCGTATGTTTGGGTGGGAAGAAACGCTGTTCTTAAAACTGGGTGGGCATGTGTTGGGCTGTTGTTCGGGACTGGGCAGGTGGGGCAGGCGCCAGCAGGTGAGCCCGTTGTCAGTAAAGATGACGTTGGCCTGATGACAGGGCAAAAAGTCTGCTGTTTGAACGCAGGTACGGCAGAATAATGAGGGGCTAAATCAGGCGGCCTGGCGGGAGACGTTGTGTGTTATTCCGGGCCGCGGTGTCATCCGGCTACCAGAAAAAAAGCATTATCAAGACAGTGTGGGCCGCAGGCAACTATGTTATGATGGTGGTGAGGATGTTAAGTGCTGGCGTGTGTTTATCAGCGGGGAACTGTCGTGGTGTGACCACTATGGGTTATGTTAAAGTGAATGAGCGTGGTGTACTGGGGAGAACGGTCTGTGGTCTGAGAGCCAAACCGGTATAGGAGGCTCAAATAGTGCAATGTGATGAACAGAACAGAGAGATATGTGGTGAAGGTGGGCATTTGAGGCAGGGCTGATGCATATAAATAGTGGGTCCCTGGTGTTGCAAGCGGTGGGCATGTGGTGGTTAAAATCAAATGAAAGAGCTATGGTTAGTGAAGATCTGCAAATGACGTTATAACAATGTGTATTAAGGCTGGTGAGCTGGCTGAGCAGTAATAACAAAACAAAAATAAACTTATGCAAAAGGCTGTGGAGCAAAATGAGCTCTGGTCGGCCTGTGCTATGTGGACGACCAGGTGTTGGGCTGCGTTTATGAGCGACCAGAATGAAAAACAGATATGTGCGCTGGCGGCGAGCTAATGTGGTGGAAAGACTGGTTAACGTGTGGGCTGGGTTCAAAATATTAAAATATCAACAGATGAAATGAGCAGCGCCTAACAAATCGCGTCTTCATCAAAACATCTAATTTAAGCGTGAACCATGTTAGAAGGACGGTGGTGTTCGGCATTTTGGTGCAAACAATCGACTGTGGATAGTAATTTATGCGATCGTTGATAAATCGTATGGTATGTGGGAGGTCTGGATAATGATGTGTTTTAAAAATATGTATTTTAAATGAAGATTAGTATCAATATGAACGATCGATAGAATCCGGCACAAAAGTGTGGCTGGTAATGAGTGCAGCCAGCCAGTGATGATTGCGTGTGCTGTAAAGGGTGTTAATGTGGATGGTGGTTCTGATGAAATCTGCGTCGTGAATGGCAACCTGGCAAACGGTTGACCAATAAAGAAGACACGAAATGCCTGTCGCCGATGCTGGACTGGGACGGATGTCTTCGTTCTTCACCGAATCGGTCTGCTGTGCTTTTAATCACTGCACTTATGTGAGTGCTTAAAGTGCATTTGTGTAGGATTCAGCATTTGCACATGCATTGTCCATCTGCATGGGTACCATGACAGTCACCACTTCGCTCTTAAGAAGCATAACATTGGCTTTGGGGACTGACTATGTGTAGCATACTGTTAGCTCTGTTTGTGTGACTATGGTGATCCAGGTCATTGGGGTTAATGAAATCCAACATGTATTGAGCACAGGTGTTGGTACATGAGGAGACTTCCCAGTTCATAATGGGATAGTTGAGAGTAGCCATTATTATGGTTTTCTGCCTCAAACCTACTGTTCCCCAATACAGCACAATATGACAGTTGGGAATTCTGAGGCATGGTAGGTGATCTGTCGCTAGGTGCAATTTGGATTCCACTTTGGCACAAAGGTAGTTTCTCAGCATAATGCATCTGTAGTTATGCAAGTGCAACTAGCGTGGGGGTGTACATATCCTTCAGGAATATGGACACACCTGTGGCCTGTGTGTTCCAATAAAGGATAATGGCCAAGAGGTGAGGTATGTGTTATAACATGGTCTTGCAGGGGTGCTCTCTGGTTGAACCATATCTCAGTAACCACGAATAAATAGAAGAAACAGTGTGAAACCAACCAAGAAACAATTGAAGCACTGTTGAAAGGAGATGCCCAACACCGGTCAGCCACAGAATAAATCCAAAGTTTATTGTATGCGAAAACTATGTGCTAAATGCTAAAAATGTTTTTTGAAATATTAAAAACCTGATTGCACATAGGTTTTTAATATTTCAAAAAACATTTTTAGCATTTTTAGTATTTTGGAATAATATTTATGATTTATAAATCAACATATTTATATATAATCAATATATGAAATGTATTATTTATTATTACTTATGGTTATGTATTTATATTAATTGGTCTATGAAGTATACAGTTATTTATATATTTTTATGAATTTTTATGAATTTATATTTATTCTCTATATAAATTTTATATATTTTTTATATTGATATTTAAGATTGATTTTGGTCATGTTTTTATCTACATCTACTATAATACATACATTTATAGAAATATATTTTAGATACGAGTGAATGTCTTGATGGGACTTGTCATTTTGTTCAAAGACCACTAGAGGGAGTGTTAATCACAGATATAGAAGCATTTATATATATATATATATATATATATATATATATATATATATATATATATATATATATATATATTTGAGTGTGGAACTATGAATGTAATAAATTTGATGGGAAGTTCCAATTATGCATACTATGACTTCCGATATGCAATATTTTTGTTTATCATCCACCAATTGATACAAATCAATTAGATGTTTCATTCAACATAAAGTGCTTATTTTTAGTGTTCATGATTAATTATTCATGATCTCGGATCCTGATTGGTCCATTTGAAATAGCCTGTATCTATAAATATTGTTAATTAATTAATAGATTGTTTTACTGATGTCTGATGAAGTCTGAGTTTTAGACGAAAAACGCGTTGTTTCAATAAGCGTTTAACGTTACATGTATTTTGGATAGTTTTCGCATACAATAAACTTTGGATTTATTCTGTGGCTGACCGGTGTTGGGCATCTCCTTTCAACAGAACCATATCTCAGTCACTGCACAGATATGTTCTCCATGATAAGGATTGACGTAAGTGAGTCGATACTGAGTTTCTGAAATGTATCATTGACTAGCGAGACCTGCAGTTTATTGCTTGGCTGTCCCTGTTACAGCAGTGGACTTGAACTTTGCATGATGAAGGCACTATAGGGGAAGCATGAGCCCTAGTCAGTATCCAGATTCCCAGGGGTGACAGGTGCAGGCCCTGTCTGGCAAAGCATCATGGTCTGTCAACCATGTTATCCCAGGCAGAGATATACTGGATACCCTTTGAATTACACCAGTACATTAGACAACTGTGGAATACAATCCTTTTGTTCCTGTACTGCAGTATCATTCCGGCCAATGGCAGATTGCTACCCGGGCCTTGGGACATACCTACATGGGCTACAAGACCTGACAGTTTCTACATGAGTGTTTCCATGCAGTCCAGGCTACTGCATCACAGGTCCTGCACAACAACATGGAATATGCCAGACTCATGTGTACAGTTCAAAAGGTGGTCTGAGTGTATGGGTATGTGGCTAATCATGGCAGACAGGCAGCTGACAGTATGTTTGCCCTTGTATAGCTTGGTGTGTAACATAGTGCTAGAGTTTGCATTCACAAATGAGTACTGTTGGGCATGTTTCTGGCCACATGTTCTGAGGTGTGGCACAATTTGGCAAACTATGTCATACAGTTTGTGTATTTTGATGTCTGTCTATTCCAGCTTGGGAGGTCTCTTGCTTGGCCAGATACTTAGAAGCATCTGTGAATGTATGTGATTTCTGGTGGTATGTGTGGGTGTCCTTACTGTGTTCTGGTAAGGGTATGTGTTGGTTGTGGTGATGAGATGCATGTGTTAACCAACACCTCATGACAGTCCATTCCAGTCATGGCTGTAGACTGGACTGCCTTCCAGCTTACCTCTGTAGCTGTATCCCAGACAGTGTGTGGGGTGTGGTGTTAGGTGAGTTTGGCAGTGTACATGGCATAGAGATTACATCCCCCCAGGATGGCCACATACACAGAGCTGACATTAGTGAACACCAGTAGCTGATTAGTGGACATGCATGTATGAACATTCAGTAGTACAAGTACCAAGTACTGTATTTAGTTTACTTATTGCTTATGAAGATGGTTTAGACAGTGATGCTCACAAGTAAATATTTATGTTATGAACGTGACAACACTGGCTATTACAGAAACATAGTAGCTACATTTAGCAGCAATCCTCATCTGAGGAGCACATCACATCCTGATAGTTGATTACAGATGATGCAAGTGTCAACAGGTCTGTATCCTTTTCTGGGTATATACTCACATATCCACCAGAACCATGAGCTCTGTTGGGCATGGACACCCACTCCCCAAACAGAGTCAAGTATCAATAGACTCTGCTGCCACTATCAACATGATCAGGATATAATCAGATAGTGTAAGCCATCACCTATGAAATAGCTATTACACATGGGCAGCAGTCTCCTACATCTTACACTCCTAGTGTAGATGTTACACTGGAGTTAAAGATGATATGCAACTTGTTTCATTACCAGTACTGTGCACAACCTTACATACAGTATTTGCAAGTGGCTGTTAGGTTGGCAATGAGAGGTTAGGTTACACAAACCTGAATGTTCAACCAGTGTGTCTCTACTCTCAATATCCACTCTATGTAGGTGTGCACATAGCCATTTGGCCCAGCCCTGTAACAAGGGTCACTACACATTTGCATAACATGTACACATGCACAGCTGTTATTGCTTGCAAACAATACTAGAGAGGTGGATATTATATGTCTTATGTGCATGGATAGTTACCTAGCTCTTCCAATGTTCTTTGCTATCATGCTGCTAAACTGTCTGATGAATACAATTCATATGTATCCTGTTATTGTGTATTGTAATTGCCAATAGAAATAACTAATGTTTGCATAACATAACAGAAATGCTATGTAAAATGCTATGTAAAATGGAATACAGATCTACCTAGAATACTGTACATTACACAGTTTTTGGCACAATATCCCACAATGCAAATCATATTTGCAAAGTAAGCCCACCTTTGACATGTTCATCTCACTAAAACACCCATATATATGTCTACTGTTACAATATATCAACATATACTATCCCTTGTTATAGCACATACTTGTTGGACCAACTCTGACACTGACAGTGGCTGAAAAAGAATTGGTGGGTTCCAAGCCCATATCATCCCTTGTGGTATATGAGTTGTTTGCCTTGTGACCTGCAGCAGTACACACATAGAATACTACAAGCATTACTACTGCTCAGCAAAACATCACTACAAGATAGCTATTTCCACTATATGCATTGATTACACTGTAATTATTACAGAACAGGCACTACATACACAGACATACTAAATGATATACATACCTTATTGGTAATTGGAGGTGTTATTGACTTGTATTTTAATCTTTTTTGATTTGTGTTTCATTCTTCTGTTAGGTATTTTGTACCGTTCTGCAGGTATATACAGATGGTTTGAATGTGTGACAAGGCATCCTTTTTATAGTTAGAGATCAGTAACATGTGCTATCATGATCACCAATTGGTGTTCCAAAGTAGTTAATTACATGCACATCAGCTGTGCAGATACTCCATTAGCCAATACCATGGCAACAGTGGAGTATAACTGATTACTCCACTTGGGCATTGTCCCTTTGCCTTACTTGTGAGGAAGACAGCCTGGAAGTGTTGTCTGAAATCTATTACAACAGCTGTATGGAGACAACCACAAATATATTGTGTGTAATGCCTAGAAGATTTGGTCTAAATGTGAGTATTGCTGTTATATTTCTGAACATTGCTACTTGTGCAGGGTTTGTCTGTACCTAATACTTCTCATAAGTTTCAGTCTGGCCAGGATGTTTGACCAGCTCAAGGATGTATGGCTATTTATATAATGTTAGGGGGTTTACAGTGTGCTCACCAGACATCTTTAGTTTGGTGTAAATGTGTATCATACTGTGCTTATAGTCAGTAATTGGTAACACTTCCTAGTGTAATTACTTTTCAACCCTCTGAAACAGGATCAGTTCAAACAAACCCTGTAACATCAGCAGCTGTTACATTGTATAACAGCAACTATGTCACATAGAGCCATGTTAGTGTGTCTCTGTCTAGATATGTCAAGGGTTCAGCAGATGTCATACAGTGGGTGAATAATTGGTTATGGTATGATAGTATATATTGTTGTAATTAGTTTGGGTGTGGGGGAGATGTTGGTGGGTGTACATAGCAGATGCAGGTGTGTAGGAACTGCTTTTATACATATTCTATATGAGTGTGGGGGTTCTTAACCTATGTGAACACCTACCCCTTAGTGGACTCATACTATGGTAATTGCAGGCGGATTCATTAAGGCACTGTTAAATACTTCCTGTATAGCATGCAGGTAATGTTAGTCCTTGAATCCTTTTAGCAATACATCGGAAGGCAATAAAGTTTTGCTAAATGAAAGATGTCTGTGTATTTCTGACATGGATATTTGCAGTCATTGTAGTTGTGTTGGTGACTAACCCTGTTTGGCTCATGTCCATAGAACATATTTGTAATAGTGTATTGGTATATACTCTTCATATGTTATGTTCATATTGTTTGGGGGTGGCAGAATGTGTGATTGCTATGGTCCATACTTTACTCAGATTTGAACACTTCAGATGCTGTATACACACATGTATGTATGTATGTATGTATGTATATATATATATATATATATATATATATATATATATATTTATATATATATATATTTTTTTGTATATAGATATAGATATATAATATATATTATTGCATACGATTATATGTACCTCTATAGATGTGTAGATGTTTTTAACCTATCTATATATCTGCATATATGTATATCACTATATATCAACATGTATCTATGTACCTCTCTCTTTATATATATATATATATATATATATATATATATATATATATGTGGATATATATATATATATATATATATATATATATATATATATATATATATATGTACATCTGTGGGTCTACTTCATATGGTCGACAGTTCATATGGTCAAAACTCATTTGGTCGACGGCTCATATGGTTGACAATCAGTATTCAAGGCACTTAACAGAGATTTGCCCCCCTACCCAAAGTTGTGTGACCCTGGAGTTGATATATATAGTTAGGGGGTGTGTGGGGGGTGAAGCCCCCCACCTATAATCGTTTAAAATGTTTAGTTTTTGTTGTATTTTCATGTTTTAAATTAATATTAAATGAATATTAGCGGGGAGCTTTGCCCCCCCACACCCCTCTAACTATATATATCAACTCCAGGGTCGCACAACTTTGGGGAGGGGGGAAATCCCTGTTAAGTGCCTTGAATACTGGTTGTCGACCAAATGAGTTTTGACCATATGAACTGTCGACCATATGAAGTATATATATATATATATATATATATATATATATATATATATATATATATATATATATATACATACACAGCATATACCTTTCATTAGCTACATGGTGGTTTGTTCTATTTCCACACAATCCTCCCTTTTGTGTTTTACCCTGTCTGAATACACAACTGGTATAGCTACATCTCAGGTAGCTTAGTGGTAGGTTACTCTGAGGATGGTGTACATGGTTGTGTGTTTTAATCCTGGAAGTGGTTATTATTTTACCTCTCAGAGCAGACACTGGTAGGAAAGTGTGATTAATGCACATTTAAGCAGTTGTAAACAAGTTTGTCCATGGTCTGCGCGACAGTAAGCAAAGATTACACCTGTGAAGCGCTTATCCATTTAACCGTGTTTAAGTGCTACTTTTCCATCACGCAAACTGCTTACAACTGCTTAAAATTGGCTTAATCAACCTGCATCCAACAGCCATTATTCTAGCCCTCAAAATAAATTAACAGCCCTTGCAGGTCTTGAACCTGGGACCACGAACACCACACTCATTGACTTTACCACTAAGATATCTGAGATATGTGCAAAGGTTATGGTGTTTAGAATATACATTTTACTATGGGCATTCCTCACTACTGAAAATAAATGTGACAGTCAGTTGGTGTACATATGCATGACACATGTTAATGTTCATATGTTTGTGGAATTAAGTGTTGCAATGTGACCTGACAGGATGTATTAGCGATGAGAATGGTTCTTGTTTTATGTCCTTTTTTATTTTATCCATACTCCATGTGTACATCTCCAGTTCACTTAATGAACATCCAACCCAGGCTCTCCTTGATGCATAATTTCATTACCCATCATTCCTCCCCCACCCCAAACTCCACATATACAACAAACATCCCTTCTATGGTGAATTAAGTTAATATTAATAGTTATGATACCAGAGCTACATGTGTTTTGTGTCCACTTCAATTCTTTGGATTGCTTCTGTGTCACGAAGTGTGTTCATAGATGTGTATATATATATATATATATATATATATATATATATATATATATATATATATATATATATGGCTATAGATGTAACTGTGTATATATATATATATATATATATATATATATACATACATATATATATATATATATATATATATATATATATATATATATATATGTGCAGGTATCACTGACATGTACAAATATTTAGGATTACTTTTTAACAGTTAGACATATGTAGACTTGTATAAGTTGATTCACAAACTACAGTACATTACAGTGTACTGTACATATCTACACAAAGTGACTGCCCCATTTTTGGTCAGTACTGTGGAATTCCTATAGTAAAAGGTGTAGTCTAAAAACCATGAAATATGTAAACAGCTCAGATGGCTTAGTGGTAAGTACCATGATTATGGTGTGCATGGTACAGGGTTCAAGACCTGTGATGCTTTAAAAATGTTTTTTACTCCAGAATAAGGCTCATTTAAGCATTTGTAAACATGTTTAAAAGTGTTTGTGTGACAAAAAAGCAGCAGGTAAACACAGTTAAACCAAATTTAAAAAGATGTAACCTGTGCGCGCAAACACGGCCACATCTGCTAATTACTCAGGATATATATATTTCAGTGAAGTAACACCTCACTATGTGCATACATAACATTAAAATCTCTGTTGACTTTACTCTCTGGCACACATGGGTTTATATGGCCCCAGGATTTACTAATCTTCCGTGTAAGACTAGATTATTCTTACACAGAAATGCCAGTCTAAGAGTATGATGGCAGCGTGTCATGCATATTAATGAGGGCACGCTGCCTCAACTCTAAAGCTTACATGGAGTGTGGACGAGGGTAGGGGGCATGTCAGACTGCCGAGCAGTCCAAAAATCCATGCCCGTGCACTGACAAAACCCAAGAAATGTCGAGTTACATGAGCAAGTCCACTCACGTGTACATTGTAACACTACACTCCCCATATGTTAAACCTCGTACAAATTTAAAAATTAAAAGAAATTTTTTTTTTGCTTGTTTTATTTCCGATATAGCTGCTCATATTTGCTCGTATTTGCAAGGGATTGCTCATTGCTTAGCTACAGTTAGCAGCTTAGACACCGAAGAGGATAATAAGAAAAAATATGCAAATTAAGCAAAATAGCAATACTGTAGTGGTTAGAGCCTTCGCACAAAGAGGAGGCATTCCTAGTTCAAGTCCCACTACTGCCCGTTCCATTTTGTGTTGGAAATCTGTATACAAAAATATTTCCTGACGTTTATCATGTATAAGTTTTGTAAAAAGCATTCAAATGGTATATGTAGTTTATTTATGAAGGTGAAATGGTTATGCATTCTGAGGCATGAGTAACTTATTTTAAGCAATATAAAGCACTGCTAAGCACATTTTAGCAGTATTTAGCATATTTAAAACCAATTGCTCATAGCTGAGCATCACGTTAACAAGTGCAATGTCTTTGCGCGTAGCTGCACACCGTGCCAACCAATGCAACTAAAACATATTTGTGCATAGCTGCGCATCGTGCTAACCAGCGCAACATTGGGCAATGTTGAGCAACGTCGAGCAACGTTGGGCAACGCCGGGCAATGTCGAGCAACGTCGAGCAACGTTGGGCAAAGTTGAGCAAAGTCAGCTAAACAAGGCCACACCTCCTTTACTGTACCTTAACCATTCAGGTCTGGCCAGTAGGAAAATAAAAAGCAGTGAGAGGGCAAGAACTCAGGATACTGTGCACTATAGTCACAGTACATAACCACTAAGCCATGACAGCATTTCATAACCATGCACTTTCAACAGACACATATCTATCAAAGGAATATTAAACATTGCTAACATCAGCTAAGCAGGTGTGCCTACAGCTGATTTTTTTCAAAACTGGCCAATCACAAATAAATGTGGGAAATGAGGCATGTTTAAGCACAACAGGCGGGAATACTTGCCATAACTGGTTGTAGCTCCCTTCTGCAGTCAGCATGGCCGGTGTTGGAGAAGGCACTCGATTTTGAGTGCAACGCTGGGGCATTGAGGAGACCAAAGTAATGGTTTGGTTCCTTGTTAACAATCACGAGGAAAGACTCCTGTGGGGCCAGTACCAGGGCACCCAATATAAAACAGGGGCCTGGAACAGGCTAGCTTGTGATCTCACCAGTGCCACTGGCATTCCTCAGACTGGTGAGCAGGTCAGGCACTATTACTCTGACCTGAAGCGACGTAAGGAGGATCAACTGGACCAGTGAATCCAGGAGTCCCTTGCGATGCCTAATGCCCCAGTACTGAGTAAGTAGCCATTGTATTAAGTAGTTAAGAATTGCTATGCTTGTCTATACTATGGATAGGTATGTCTCAATATCACTGCATTTACTTCAGGCTAGCTTGTGATCTCCAGTGCCACTGGCATTCCTCAGACTGGTGAGCAGGTCAGGCACTATTACTCTGACCTGAAGCGACGTAAGGAGGATCAACTGGACCATGCCCCATGCCTGAGTAAGTAGCCATTGTATTAAGTAGTTAAGAATTGCTCTGCTTGTCTATACTATGGATCGGTATGTCTCAATATTACTGCATTAACTTCACAGCTGCAGGTGTCCGGACTATGAATCAGCAAGCCCATGAAGATAGGTTGCAAAGGCTGCGTCATCAGGCAGGTTAGTAATTATTCTGTATGTATTGTTATATAAAATAAATGAGAGAGCCTTCAAAAAGTGTTTTAACCCACCCAGCATGTACAGGTTAATCTGGCACATGAGTAGCTTGGTATTATGTTCCCCAGAAATGTCAGTGTGCTGCCAGAAATGTAGGGAGCTGTTAACATATAACTGATACTTTCACCTGAACATGTCTAGAAAATTATATGAAAGTAGAGCTGTCAGTGTACCATCTTAGCAGTAGTGTGTGTGAGCAACTCTCAAAATAGGTAGCAGTAATATCTGCATCTTGGACAGTTTGTATGTAAGATACAGCTCATGTATATAATCTAGCAAAATCCAATTGCACAATATAAGGACATTGGGTAGTGTAATAATACATGTAAGGGACATATAACTGCAGTTAATAGGAATGTAGTGAAAACTAGAAGGATATATAAGTTGTTAATTTAGCTATCCTTTTCCACCCTACTGTATGTGCATAAAAATGCAATTCCACACCTCAATCGGTATGTCTAATCTCAAAACATTTGTTGGGACATATGTCCTATTGGTTTATAAATAACTGCATTTATTTCTATGCATGTGCCCTGTTAAAATACCACAATATTGGTGGCCTGTTGCCATCAATTCAACCTGCATGCTGTTGTAATGTCCCCTGTTGTTCTATATATGCATGTGTTATGCTTGCCTTTCAACTGTTGAAAATCTGGTGTGTTGGGTTAATGGGAATACTTCTGCATGCTGTTATAACTAATTGGGAATGCTGTTGACTGTTACTAACCCATATCTTTATTAAACCCTCCAAAACATAGTTTGTATGGGAAGGCCGGTCCCAGCGGACCCACCTGTCCCACCTCAGCTGGCCATGGCACCTGGCACCAGCAGGTCCAGTGCCCAGCCTGGGACCTCCTCCTCAATTGGCCTGTGCCACCTTTGGGTGGAAGCGCTGCAGGGGATAGGGCTTGGCCCCCCCCATGCAAGTGTGGGCAGAGGAGGGCCACCTATCACCCTTAGAATGGTCCGGGCTGTGGTGCATAGAGAGATTAAATGTTCTGTTGCAGAACCTCTATGCCAGCTTGAGGCACGAGTGGCGCAACTCCCAGGTCAGCCTGCCCCTCCTACACAGCCCCAAGCACAGCCATCCTCTGGGCTGTGAAGGTGCAGTAGTGATTGCCCATGGGTGGGGACCTCAGTCCCACTGTTTCCATCTGTGGGCTCATGGGCTTGCGATTTCCAAACATCCCACCCATCAAAGGTGCTCACCCACCATGTGTCATATACCACCCCTGTATGCTTCTTGTTTGTCTTGTCTGTTTACCTCCCCAACCTACCTCCCCAAATATACCTACTTCCCCTACCCCACATTCCACTCTCACCTGAAAAAAAAAGGGCAATCTGTTCCCAAAAAAAAATTACACCCCATACATAGCTGCCCATTTTGCACACATGTCCACTGGACATATAAAATGTAATTTAATTGGCATTACAACATACTTTGTTGTCCTCGCCCCTCTCTCAGGGGTTGAAGGTTTCATATCTACCTCCACATTTATTCCATATGCACAGCTTTTGCTGTTAAAGAAATGGGCAGCTATGGACCTTCCATACACCCATCCTGCACATCCCGACCTACTTTCTATACTGTCTTTCCCTCTTTGTGCCCCTTTTTCACCACTTTACTATCTCCCCATTTTTCTTTTCTTTCAAAGAAATGAACGCGGGGTTAGTGGGAGTAAGCACTATTAAGCAGTAGTTAGTGGATTTGTGCATGTGTGCGCTTGTTTGCACTTAGCTAAGCATTGCTAAGCATTGTGGAAACCCAAGCAAACCCACTTACAGCTGCTTAAAAGTGCCTTGGTCACTCTGTATGTGAGGGCCCTTGTTCTGCTCAGGAGCAAAATAAAACACCTCTGTCAGTCTCGAACCTCGGACCTTGTACACACTACCTAACATGAAGGTACCACTAAGCCATGGTACATATACAAGTTGGTGCTGAAATAAATATATCATACATCAGAATGAGTGAATGTAAAGGAAAAATAGGAATCCCATACCACACAACTTGTTCTGTGGATCTTTACCAACAGTTGTTGTGGGATTACATTACATGACTGTGATAAGAGAAGCAACCATTCTAGCAGGAAATAATGTTACACCATCACTTTACAGCCCCACACAGTATCACAGCAGGACAAACACTGGCATATCTGTTTAGGGCAGAGGCCATACCTCCCTACTGTCCCTAATTTTCAGGGATGTCCCTGATTTTGATACAAATTTTAGCTCTGTCCATCTGAATCCCTCCTAATGATACTGACTTTGGCGAGAAAGGTGGTGAATTACACTTAATGAATAATGACAATAATTAAGAGTTAGACACTTCTTTTACTTCAGAAAAGGTGTATTAATTCATATGCTCTGATTCTTTCAATGTTTCAACTTAATGGCACTAACATTTTAAAGGTGTCCCTGACTTTTTCCTTACTTTTCCCTGAGTCTGTCCAAATATGTACCTGAGTGTTTGTGAGGTCTGGCAGAGGCAGAAACATAGAGGCATATCAGCCTTTCTGCTGTTACACACTGTGCAAATAGCTTTGGAAGGAGTTTTGGAAGCATACCCTTATGTAGGAATACAACAGTGAAATACAAATGGATGTAGCCTTGTACTGGTAGCAACCAACTGTAAGAATGCCATTGCTCTATTGCTAAAAAGACCTGTGTGGTGCACGACAAAAAATAACAGGCTGTTCTCTGGCTTCCATGTGGATAGGTCCACAGTTGGGAGTTACGCAGACAGATTACTTGCCTTGATAAACTAACATGTACACAGCAACCCTGTAAGTCCAGCAAGATAAAATCCACACAATAATACTTACGCTCTCTGTACTTCTGCACCCCTACCCAAATGTAGAATATACCTGTGTGTGCAGGGTCTACCAAGGATGTAGATAAGCATACTCACAGTACTGACATGTGCCCAGTTTTTCTGAGCAGCTTGTGCTAATGTCAACACTAAAAAAGCACAAACTGTTTAGAACTGATTAAATGAATATTCACAGTATAGCAGTTCACAAACAATTCTTGTGCCAAAGGAATACATCTGAATAACTAGCTTTGTATGGCAGTTAATTGTAAAAGTTGAAAAGAAAGTACATCTTTCCATGTATCTTGGGGTAGCATTTTGAGGGGTGAGTACATTTCTACACTGATAAGTGGGTACTGGAAGCAGCAACATTAGGTCTGAGTACAAAATGTAAATTTCTGTCTACACCCCTGGCTTCTGATATAAGAACTATACCAACTTTCTGTCTTAAACAATGATGTCTACAGCAAACAAGGATGATCTCCATCTTGGAAAGCTAAAAGGGTCACGCCTACCTGAGTTAGCAATTTATTGTACTGGGTTGCTATGAGAGTGATTACTGCAATTACTACACAGCAGGCTGAATGCAATTAGCAAGTGGTGGCCTTAAATTGCAGAGGCCATCATATGCTCATGTGTAAATACCTACAAAAGCAGGCTGCAATCTCTGCCAACAAACTCAATCGCTCTATTGCAGAGACTGACAGAGATATATATATATATATATATATATATATATATATATATATATATATATAGAGAGAGAGAGAGACAGAGAAAGGAAAAAGAAAAATAAATATTACCAAATCATACAAAGGAAAGGTATGTGACACATATGTATTTACTGGCATGTAGCAGATGTTATAATGTGAACCATTCATATGTGGCAGCAGTACTTATTTATGCATAGATGTTCTGCTTAACTACTGCTATGGACAATACAGTGTGTACCTGTGGGCAGTGGGACATACCTGTGAATGTGTAGCTCAGCATTAAATGTCAAAGATCTGATCCATGTTATCTGTGTTCTGTACAGTAGTGTGGCCAATGGCTGTTGGGGGGATTAGCGCTGACATTATATAAACATGGGTATGACAGAACAACACATGCATGATAGTCATATTAAAGTGTAGATTAGCAGTGGCAACTGCTGTAGCAGTCTAGTATGCTTACTAGCATTTGTAGCCATATATACCCCACCCCCAATGTTAGCGTGTGTTCATATGTGACACCTGTTTGTGTTGCAGCAAGGCCCAACAGTTCAGCTGTGAGGTCCAGGGACTTACAACAGTGTGGACCTTGTGTCACACAATCCTCCATGTGCTGGTCTATTTTGTGTGACAACACGTTTTTTTGGGCCGTGCACGCTGTCCTGCGCGCATGAACTTTTTGTATCTGAGTTTGGTTCTTTATTTTCACGCTGGGGACGCTTGGATTGTGATGAAACCTCGACCATGGTGATTCTTTATTATGTTTTCATCAATCCTTGACAAAATCAACGTTTGGTAGAGTTATATATGGACATCTACACCTTTTATTTTTATCTAATTTTGCTGGAGTATGCAGTATTAAGATAACTTTAATGTGATAAAGCGTTTTTCATTGCTTTATTGCTATGGCGTTTTTTCATGACTCACCTCGTTTGGGCCTCTATCATCCATACTGGTTTTTGAATGTTAACAACTAGTGGGAATAGTCGCAGACTATCCATTCCTTTTTTTGGACTACACTGATTGGGCGTCGTTTTTATGGTTCGCCGAGTTTGGACCTTTATTTTCCATTTTTTTGGGATACCAACAACGAGGGGGACCAGTCGTCAGTCGCAAGTCATTTGTTTCGTTTTGCACAATCTATGTGGAATTTGGTATGGATTTTTTATGACCCTTTTCGGGCCATCATATACGCTTATTTGTTAATACTACAACATTTCTGTGGGACATTTTTTTGATATGGAGTGGACATTTTGCATAATTATTTGAATTTCATGTACTGTGTTTTTTGACTCGTTACATTATATTGACTTGCACGATTGGAAACAACGGGAAAGGAACAACGAGTGGCTTATGCAACGGTGTCAGCTATTGCATTTCTGGGACATTCTTTTTGACATTATTTGGACTCTAGATATTGTGTTTTTTCTACATTATATTATAGAGACTGTTAACCACAGTCTGAATAATTGGAAGTTTGGTGGATCTGTGGTAACTATCAGAGATTTGAACTACTAAAAATTTGTAGTTCCCAATGTTTAAAGTTTATAACAAGTTTCTTGGTCACTATATATAGTCTGTTTGGATGATTGTCACTTATGTGGCAATATATCTTTTTGATTTATATCATATGGAATTTAGGTTCAATATTTTTCATTTTTATATATAACTGTTTGTGGCTATCCTTATATATTTGTCAACATCATGAATGTGTTTTTGTATTTATAGGGCCAGAAATTTGATAGTTGTCTAAATATTACTTTATTATCAGGTAGGGAACCATTTTGGTATATGGACCAATGCTAACAAATGGTATATTGTAATAAGGAATATCTAGGATCATTAATTTGCCCCTTCTTCACATTACATCTGTCAGCTTCCTATCAGAAATCATAGGTATGTAGGAACTTATGCATGTTGGAAAGAGTGTTCTTTATAAGGGAATATATACCAGGGTTCTGAATAAACATATAGTTTTCTGAGCCATTACAACCAAGTATGATGACAGGGTTGCTGGGTTAGCACGGATAGTCACAAGTATTTATGTATAGTATTTATATATATAGCAATTGCTTATTATTCTTCACAACCTTTCCAAAATTTAACTAGGATTTATTAGTGTATCTTAACACAACTTCTCAAGACAACATTCGGTGAACTATTAATGATATACATATTGTATTCTTTTGAACAGATAGCAGAGACGAAGGTCGGCTATCTTGTTGTTGTATATGGACCTATTTGAATAATTATATCTAGTATACAGGTACTTAGGTGGTGATTACTCTCCACCTTTTACAATTTGATTTTTGAGTGGAATTATTTTTCCTGAATAGTTGAGACGAAAGTCGACCATTGGATATATTAGGCATCCTAATAGCAATTACTCGAAATCTTGCTGTTTGTTATGCCTCATTCTATTTTTTGTTTCACCTATACTTGTATCATGAGGAAATGGTTCTGATTTAGTTTATAAATCAATGCAGAACTAATGAACATGGTTATTTTGGTATTGGGTTGTGAATTATAAATAATGTAAACTTTTGTGGATAATGACCACATATGTTACTTACTTTTTGGAAATTTGGAATACTTGATTTTGGCATCTGTGTTTAGCTTGGTTGCCCGGTAACCATACCTGTGTTAGTAAGACAATTTCTTAGGAATATATTTAAGGGCTCATATGTTATCCGAGTGATATAACATGGACCTAGGTGATATTTTAAAAGGGCTTTCGGCCGATAGAGATAATCTTGATGTTTTTGGTTTGAATGATAATACAGGACACTATTCCAACATTCAATCTATGGACAGTCAACAAATTTGTGGCTCAATATTCTCTAAGCTTAATAGACAAATGAAAAGTCTACGTTCTAATGTTTAGCACTTGAAACTTTTCAAGGCCTATAAGACTAAAGACATAACACCGAGGGGATTGAGGGTTCGGCTACAACCCCTTGTGGCCAATATAGATGGTGAACTTTCAAGTGAATGGGCTGAGGCCCAGCACCAGGCTTCTATGCATTTTGTTGACTGTCTGTCCAGATACTACGATAGAACTATACAGACTCAACTACTAGAGATTCAAACTTTATGTGGGGAGGCTGGCAAATTTAACCAAGAGGGTTTTTATCAACAACACATTTCTGATCTTGCCAAGGACCTAGCTATATTGGAACAACAGTTGATGAAACGCAAAATTCACAAGTTTAATAGGGATCTCATGGATTATGAGAAAGGTAAACCCTTTATGAGCCACAAGACAGTTAGATTTAGGGAATACTCAAATACTCATAATACTAGTAGAAAACGACCCAGGTCCATTTTAAGACATAAACAAGTGACATCGGATGCCACTTCTGAAGAAGATACTTCTTCTGCTACGGATGGTGAGGTTTCCTCATGCCAGGTGTCCCCAGTGGCCAAAAGAAAACAACCACCCCCTTTTTGATCTTAGGGTAGCAGGAGGGGGGGGGGGGGTAGAAAGCACAGATCCAAATCTGGGAAATTCAACTTTATAAAGTCTGTTGCAACAGATGGTGAAGTAATTGATAATATCTATAACATTTCTTCTTTTGAATTGTCTCCTGCACACACAAGCCTATTAAATAAAGGGTTGAATTTTGTTCCCAGTGCTTCTGTCTCCGAAACTAATTTACTAAAAGATGTTAATGAATTTTGTAGATTACTGAACTTAAAGATATTTTTTGCTGATTCAGACAATACTCAAAGATCAACTGAATTTAGATTTGGCAAATCGACATTTATTCCACCTATGAACAAACATGTCTCTATATTTAGAGACTGTGTAATGAAGGACCTACACACCTCCACTCTATATGAGAGTACATCTAACAATCTTACTACAGCTGAAAAGAAAGCCTTGTTTGAGCTTCAAAACAATCATGATATAGTCATTACTATGGCCGATAAAGGGGGTGCCATTGTAGTTATGGATTATTAATCATATACAGAGGAAGCATTACCAATCAGATTCCAGTTTTTATATGGAAATGAGCATTGATCCTACCCCTTCTTTTAAGGTTGAAGTGGATTCTTTTCTAGATTTGGCTGCAGACCAAGGTATTATAAGCAAACAGGTAGCCAAACAGCTTAAGGTGGATGAACCCACTCCACAATATCTATATTTTCTGCCCAAAATACATAAGGATCCACTTCATCCTCCTGGGAGACCGATCGTGTCAGGCAGAGGGTCTCTAACAGAGCCTTTGTCTTCTTTCTTAACACAATATTTACAACCATTATTGAAGCATATTAGATCTCGTATAAAAGATACCACAGAATTTCTTAAGATCATTGAAGATTCTCAACTGGAATCTAATTGGTGGCTCTGTACACTGGATGTGGCCTCCCTATATACAAATATCCCTCATGATGTGGGAATTCAGGCCGTAGCATATTGGCTATATAAATCAGAATTGTATACTATGGGCTTCAACAACTTTTTGATAAAATTGATAGAAATTGTGTTGCGAAAAAATATTTTTTACTATCAAGGGAAGGCATATTGGCAAATCAAGAGTACAGCAATGGGGGCATCCTTTGCCCCTGTATACGCAGATCTTTTCATGGGATATTATGAAGCAATATTTATATATGATGTTCAGCATAATACACATATTCAGCATCTGGATATTTGGCGCAGATATCTAGATGACTGTTGTATGGTGTGGCGTGGAGAAGTGGACCACTTGTCTGATTTTGTAACATATTTGAATTGCAATTCTTTTGGCATTAAATTTACTGCCAACATTGAATATGACAAGATTGTCTTTTTAGACGTAATGGTCACTAGACTTTCAGACAACACTTTAGCTACTTCCGTTCATCGTAAGTTTCCCCAGTATAATACATTACTACAAGCACAAAGTTCCCATCCACGCCACATCATCCGTAATATCCCAAAATCTCAGTTCATGCGGATTAGACACATCTGCTCTTCTGAACCAGATTATGCCAATTGCAGTCTCGAAATGTCACAAAGATTTATTAATCGTGGCTACAATCAACACAATCTCTCTCATATTATCGATCAAACTAATAGATTGAGACGTACAGATTTATTGCAATATAAATCAAAGGATAGGGTATCTTCTGCAACATGTTCTGATTCATCTTTGAGGTTAGTAACTACTTATGGTACCAACACTAACAAGTTTAGAGACATTATCAATCAACACTGGGACATCTTATTATCACATGATTATTTGAATAACATTCTACCTCAGCAATGTTATTTTTCCTATCGTAGAGGAAGAAATGTCAATTCCTATTTTACACATTATAAGAGATATATTCCCCACATTTCACACCAAACAACTTTATTTGGAGATGTACTTGTGGGCTGTTTCCCATGTGGCCACTGTACTGCTTGCCAACACATATATAAAACAACTGAGTTCACTAGCAAAAATACTTCTAATGTGTTTAATATCAGGATTTTTGCTAACTGCAGTTCAGATTGGGTGGTTTACTTAGCAACGTGTACCTGCTCTGCCTTTTATATTGGACAGACATCTAGGCCGGTCAAATTTAGGATAGGGGAGCATATGAGTGCTATTAGGAACAAAAGATTAACTAATGCACTATATAAACACGTTATTGACCACCCATCTGCTGTTTTTAAATTTACAATTATTGATAGGATTACATTACATAGAAGTTTCAAAGCAGGGTGGCATACCAAACTGAATTCTATGGAAAATTTATGGATCATCAAATTGGGTGGTCTTTTCAGGCCTGGACTAAATGAATTTGAATAATAATGTTTCAATTGATATTAATCTGTTATTGGTTACATACTTCTGCATCTTGACAGCATGACAGTATGATTATAATATGTATGGTTTTTATTAATATATACCATATATATTTAGCATCACTTGCTTTTTTATGCTAAAGTGATAGAAACACATGAATACTACAGAATCATGCATTTTTATTTTTAGGTTTGTTATAGATGTGTATGTCCCTTTAAGGACTCTAGTATGTATACATTCGAAGGGATATGGTGGAAACTTTCATTAAGTAATTATTGTAGCATTGAGAAAGGCTCTCTGTAGCCGAAACCGGTTTGCTTTAGTTTTTATAATGGCTTACAACCATTATTTTATATTTTATTTTATTTATTTTACATTTGTTAACCGGGCTAGTCTGGCTGGATACATGTCCATTTTCAGCAGAGGCCCGAGGAGAAAAGCTCCATTATCATACTATTAACTTTACAGTACAAAAAACAATCAATGAATCAAAACAATCAATCAAACACAAAAAGCTTATTCTGACTATTCAATAAAATATCACACAATCCTCCATGTGCTGGTCTATTTTGTGTGACAACACGTTTTTGGGCGCACGCTGTCCCAAGTACGTGAACTTTTTGTATCTTGTGTGTGTATGCCACACACATATGGAGAAATATATATGTGTCATATATATTCACATCTGTATATGTGCATAGAGCAGGAGACATATTGCAACTGTTTGTGAAGGGTGGAGATATATATGTTGGTGAAGGTTAGTATGCGCATATTTGTATGTAGGTTTTAGTGTGTGACAAACAAGACATCATACAGTGCTGGTATATGGCATGTGGTGGTTAAACACTGTGGGTGGTTTGTTCAGTTTGCAATGTTGAAGCCAGTGAGGCCTGCTAAAGCTACCTGGGCTGTGAACACCTTCAATGCATTTATCCCAAGACTGTGCGATTTTATTACATTACTGTACACCTCACATCCTTTGTATAATTGATATACTCACTATGAAAGGTGAAATGTATATGTGCCTACATATATGTATATGTACACCAATGGATGTGTATATGTGTGTATATATGGATCTACCTGACTCCATCAACAGTCCAGAAGAGCGAAAACGACTTCACCGACACCACATAATCGGCAGTTCACAAACACGACACCTCATACACTCGACACATCATAACAACAACAATCAACAAACAAAACAAATCCTGTCCAAAAAACCACACACACAACACAAGCACACCAAAACTTACAAACCAACACTAACCCTCACATACACAACTATCTACAACCCTAACGAAACCCTAACCCTAAGGTCCGTCATTATCGACACTCACCTAACCCGCCTCTAACCCTAACTCACTTAACCCACCCCTAACCCAAAATATCACTACTGCACCCTTTACCTAACCCGCACTCCTAACCCTAACTCACTTATCCCACTCCCTATCCCTACAGACCCAACATCGCATTACTTACCTTACTCACACCTTACCTAACCCGTTGCTCCCTAACCCTAACTCACTTATCCCACCCCTATCCCTACAGACCATCAACATCGCGACACTTACCTTATCAAGACCCTAACGTCCATTACTACTGCGATACTTACACATCCTTTCCCCATCTCAGTGTTCTCAGCTGCCGGTGTCCTCCTCGTCCCGGTCTCTAACTTGTCGCATCTTCTGGCCGGGTGAAGTCGTTTTGCTCTTCTGAACTTTCCATGTAGTCAGGTAGATCCGTATATATATATCTATATACATATATATATATATATATATGTATATATATATATATATATATATAGTTATAGTTATATATACTCATACACACCTACATCTACTTGTTGCAATACATTCTCTGTGCTGTTAACTGACTGTGATTGTCAATGTGTTTGTGAATACATTAAAGATATGTATCTGTGGGATAGCTTAGTGGGAAACTCTTTATGTCATGGTATTATGGGTCCTTGCTTTGATCCTAGCAAAAGCTGTGTGTTCTGTTGCTAGGCAGAAAAAGTGCTATTGCATACAGTGTGATTAAGTCCCTTGGTTTTAACTAGGGTGTGTCATTGGAGGCTAAAGCACTACGTCTATGTTTATTGATTGGTAATGATATCGAATCCAAATCCTGTGTGTACTGTAGTACTACTTGAAGCTCTGGGCCTCTACAGCAAAGTATGGTGTATGTCCACATTGCTTGCATCCACTGTTTTGTGTGGTCCCTGTATTCATCACAGATTACATTTCTCAAGATTAAGGTTGTGACACACAGTACTGTATAATACACTCTGAAAGCTTATCTGGG
>NC_056730.1:1148136994-1148239494 GCF_019279795.1 Protopterus annectens
CATGTATACATACACTGTATGGGGTCCTGGGGACTTCTAAACTTTATTAAAGTGACACCTCAACTCTATGTTTACTGCAGTACTCCAAGTCACATATTTATGGTCTGTGGTGAGTTATAGAACATTACACTGTACATAGACTCAGTTCACATGTTTGATATTGATTTCCCTGTGGTGAGGATTAGTTTGCTGATACCTCTTTTATATGTATTGCTATCATGGTGTGGTGGTTAACTACTGTGACTGTGATGTACAGGGTCCTGAGTTCTAGCCTTGCAGAGGCTGTTAAGGCTGTCTACGTAGCCATTGGGTTACAGAGTGATTAAAGGGCACTTTAAAGAGAAAGCAGTTGTGAGGACAGTGGCCATGGGTTTGCGTGGAGTTAAGCAATGCTAAACACCAGTTACAATTTCTTACACTCAGTTAGCTTCTACTTTGCTTAATCTGTGTAGGCAATGCATACCCCCGTGCAAATGCACTTAAACACACTTACTGGTGCTTATATATGCTTACTAATGCTTATTTATGCTTAAACCACGCTTCCCTTCCGTTGCCTTATTCCGTTATGACACTGACACTTCACTCCAGTTCACTTTTTAATTGTTGGCCATGCAGGTTATACAGCAGACAGATGTCAAAATATGTTCATATGCAGATTTACCAATGGGATGTAATGCTACAGTGGGATTGAAAATGGAAAATGTCTGTTCATTGGAGGTGGATGCCTAACCACTACTAACTATTGCTGTGCTACTTCATTTGCATATATACCCATATACCCGCTTCGGATCCTAGTTCCCCCAAATTACTAAATTCTTCCAACACTTCTTCACTTGATACAGTCATCCATTCTTCAGTTTGATACATGGTGCATTCACACCACTACACATTGGTCACTCCCTATTCCTGTAGATCAATCCCATGGTTGACTCACTCCACGTATCCTCAGACATTTCAACCTTTTAGTCCACAAACATTGGTGAAATGAGTGACCAATTGGACACTATTTACAATTTTTGGACATTGTCCCACCAGGGACACACCGTACTTTATTTTCAAGATTAGACTCTATACTTCATTACATTGTTATTCCCATTAACAAGACACTACAATAAATTAATAACTATGATCTGAGGCGGTAATTGCACACACACATGATTATGCAGGTTATCACAGCAGGCAGATGTCAAAATATATTCATTTTATACAGATTACCAATGGAAAGTCGGTATATTGCTGCAGTGGGATTCAAAATGGAAATGTCTGATATTGTTTAGGCTTTTGTTCAAGCGGCGGGTTCGTGATTATTATAATACAAATAGGACCCGAGGAGTTTAGTGGATTGGCATTACGGCCAGCAGGCCAGATCACTGAGGAATGATTCACACTATTTCATAGTGAGAAAGTCCTCACATTTTATTTTTTGAGAACAACACTGACTGGACAAAGTACACACACTTCTGCATTTTTTGCAGATTCGTCACCTAAACGCTTTTACTGCACTAAACCATTATTTTATCTACTTGAGGCTTTTAGGGGCACTTTTCATGTTATTTATGTCTCAGAAGGACGAGATGTGTAACAGGGAATGTACTTTGCTACATATACGATGTATGTACATATACTTATAATGAACTCTGACTCTGACAAGAGGTGGTCCACTTAGAGACCAGGCCATCCAACCCCTGACACACCTGGATCCACTTAATTTTATACCCATGGTTCCACCACCCTCACCCAAGTTTGACGCTACACTTGAAACCCATCCATTTCTCGGTTTGCCTTATATCACAGCCATGACACACCTCCACACATTGCTCCCTCTCACAAGCGTTAGGGACTCCACACACGCCTATTTGTCCCAACCCCATGTATCATCAAAGGCTCTCGCACTTCATTTGGTCCTTGAACAGCAACCTTCCCTTGCTTGTGTAATGGTCAGATGTCCACACCACCTAGCAATTTTTGGATAGTCCCACCAGGGACTACCCTGTGATTGTTTGTAAAGTAGACTTAGCAGATCGACAATGTTACTCCCACTGGTAGTATCCTGCATGTGGTGTGAGTAGCAGTGATTTGCTCACCCCTGCCCATCTTGATATGACGTAAGCTGACAATACCAAATAATACTGGAGTTGCTGTTGATTTCTTTCTCATTCGTTTTGCATGCTTTATTGTCATGACGTTCATTCTTCATATATATATATATATATATATATATATATGTATTATATATCTGTACATACACGTACATACATCTAAATAATTATATACATTTCCTATGCTGTTGCATGACTGTGCTGGATGATATGTTTGTGATAACATCAGATTTATGTATACCTGCCATGGCTTAGTGGTAAATCCCATTGGCTGTGGTGTGCAGGGTCCTGGGTTTGACCTTTGCAGAGCCCATTTTATTTTGTTGCTAGCCAGAATCAAGTGACATTGGATACAGAGTGATTAAAGCAGCACTTTGGCGTAGTTGTGAGCAGGTGTTTGCATGATAGCACTCGTGCTATCTTTCAATTACAGTTTTCGCTTAAATTCAGTTAGCTTCTACTAAGATTAATGTGTAAGCACTGCTTACACTCGCACAAATGCACTTAGATCTTGCCCTGGGTACTTATATATATTTACTACTTCTTATTTGTAGCTTACACCTGCTTACTAGTGCCTTATTCATTATAGACACTTCCACTACTGATTAAATGATGGATTAGTTAAACATTCTCATGCAGTACTCAGTTCACATTTACATGTCATTATGTAGGTTATACAGCCAAGAAGATGTATCAATGTGATGTTCATATACACATTTCACATGTGAAAATGACATGCGTGCTATAGTGGGACTCCAACCATGCATGCCTGTTAAGGCAGGGCAGATGCTCTAACTACTACAGTATTGACGCGTTAACGCAGTAGTTCCGTGATGTTTTTTTCTATTTGGTTGATTTTGATGTGTAAGGGCTATGCTAAGCAGAGGGTAGTGATGTGGCACTGCTGCTAGTCTACACCTCTTCAGTAATGAAGCAAGCAATACTGCGCAAATGTAAAATAGGGACACAGGGAATCTAATTCGTGATAGTTCTAGGAATCAAATAGCTGAACATTCACACTATGTGCTTTCTGTGTGTTTATTTCCAGTGTTTGTGGACACTTTTGCATATGCTTCACGTACATTTCTGAGTATCCACGGACACTGAGTTAATTGCCTTACTATTAGAGGTGGGCTCTAATAGTAAGCATTGCAGGTTCAATGCAACTGGCAGAGGGGCATGTTTAAGCCTCCGTGGAGCACTTAAACATGCCCCTGCACTTTTCCTTAGACATGTTTCTTTAAAACGTCGAGGGTGCGGCAGCACGCCCTCATAAATATTCATATGTTGCTGCTGCACCATCTGTAAGGAGGACGCTCTGCACAAAGCTAAGACCATCCTTGCACCGAGCTTTATGAATCCTGGGGAATATTTATTGCACAAAAATTTCACAGCTGTTACTTATTGCACAGGTTGCTGTTAGCATCAGTGGATATTGCACAGAAATAAGATTATACTCTCTTAGATTAATTGCACAATATATTTAATACCTTTTAAGGTTATTGCATGCAAATATGCTTCTCACTTGTCATATTATCTACTTTCCCTGATGTCATGTGAGATACACGTTGCTATTTGGAGGTCAGTAGCCTGATGGCCAGGGGATGGAAGTTTCTGATAAATTTGGTCATTTTGCAACATATGCTAGAATAACTCCTTCCAGATGTTAGGTGCAGGAGCTGTCCATATGTAGGGTGAGTGCAGTTCATGACTAGTTTCCTGGCTCTGTTGAGACAAGAATGATACAAGTCTTGAATAGATGGTAGAGTAATCCTGGTAATCATTTCTGCTGCATTCACCACTCTTTGGATGGACTTGTGATCTGTGGTGGAGCAGTTCCCATGCCAAGCTGTAAAACTGTATGTCAGGATGGTGTGCCCCTGTAGAATGTCATGAGAACAGGAGCTAGTAGATTTGCTCTTTTAAACCTTTGTAGAAAGTGTAGGCATTTCTGTGCTTTCTTGACAATGGCATTTGTGTTCACAGACCAAGACAATTCTTCCAAGATGTGCACCCCAAGAAACATGGTGCTTTTTACCTTCTCCACTGTTTCCCCATTGATTGTGAGTCAGGAATGTTTCTTATGGTTTCTTCTGAAATCTGCAATCATCTTCTTGGTCTTATTCATATTGAGTGCCAGATTGTTGTTACCACACCAAGTTATCAGTTGTCTCACCTCCTGTCTATAGGCTGTTTCCTCCTCATTGCTGATGAGACCCATGACTGTGGTATCATCTGCAAACTTGATTATATGATTGGAGCTGTAATTGGAAGTGCAGTCATACATTAGCAGAGTGACTAGCAGATGGCTCAGAACACAGCACTGAGGTACACCAGTGCTCAGGGTGATACTATTTGAGGTGTTCTTTCCTGCACATACTGTTTATGGACTTTTAGTAAGGAAGTCCAGAATCCAATTGCACATCAGAGTGCTGACACCTAGTTGAGTTAGCTTCTATATCAATTGCTGTGGTATGACTTTGTTGAATGCCGAACTGAAATCAATGAATAACATGTGCACATAGTTGTTGTTGTTTTCCAGGTGGTCGGATAGATGGAGTGACAGTGAAATAACATCTACTGTGGATTGATTTGGTTTGTACACAAATTGGAGTGGGTCCAAGGATGATGGAAACCTGGATGTTAAGTGATCTTTGACCAGCCTTTATAGGCATTTCATTACTATGGAAGTGAGAGCCACAGGGCAATAGTCATTGAGGTCCTTTGGTGGAGACTTCTTAGGTAGAGATATTATGGTGGTGTTCTTGAAGTACCTGGGAACAATGGCCTGTTTCAATGAGGTATTGAAAATGTTTGTGAGTACATTTGTCAATTAACCAGCAGAGTCTCTTAAGACTCTTCCCAGAATGTTATCAGGACCAGGTGCTTTTCTCGGATTTATCCTCAGGGTCCTATGGACATCAGTTGGATTTAGGCTGAGCTCTTCTGGCTTGTTGGTACTTTTATTGGTTTCATGCTGTTTCCTTCTTTAAACCTGCTGAAATATCTGTTGATCTTGTTCAGGAATTCAGTGTTGTCTTCACACTGAGAAGAAGTGGGCTTTCCTCTTGTAATCTATTATGACCTGAATTCCTTGCCAAAGTCGCCTTGTGTCCTTTTCATCAGAGAAGTTATTTTGGAGTTTCTGACCACATGCCCTTTTGGCCTCTCTCACACCTTTCTTTAGGTTCACCCTGGCATGCCTGAGCTCATTTTTGTATCCTTCCTTGAAGATAACATTCCTTACTTTCAGGAGCTCATTTACTCTACTGTGAGCCAGGGTTTCTGGTTGGCCCATATGGTGATGCACTTGTTGACTGTTACATCATCTACACATTTGGGTATGTAACCCAACAGAGAGTCTGTGTTCCCCTCCAGGTTGGTTTGCTGATTTACAGTGGCTGCCTCTCAGAAAATAATAACATGCAAGTAGACAAATAATGCACATTTTCCTGTCTCACAGGGCACCACTATTTTTTTAGTGTATGCCATTAAGACAAATCAAAAGAAAAAATGCTAGCATGCCAAGTAACAGAGCATTTATGGAGCTGAGCAGGCACGTTTATTCTAAAGAAAGCAGATATTTTATGCATAGATTATTACTCCAAGTTCCCTAACATACGACAGACAAAACAAAACAAATGTTAGTATGATTAGTGCATTTAAGACTTCATTCGCAATTCAGGGGATACCTGATATTGCCAAATCTGGCAGAGGTCTTTAATACAAAAGCTAGGAACTGAAACATAATTAACATTTGTGCATGAGCATCAGCTGAGACATAACACATCCAGTCCATATTATTATAAGCCCATTTGAAAAACCGAGAGACCTATCCAAACAGTGAGAACATTTCAAGACAAAGAACTGTAACAAAAGCACTGAGGACTGCCATTTCTCACAATTTCAGAAGACAGGGACTCAGGTATTAAAAGTAAGACTGTTGAACAGCAAACTACCCTACTTTATCTACATTACTGAATCTGAAAGAAATCAATACACAATAATGCAAAAGCTAGGGAAAATCAATAGAAACAAAATATTATGATGAAACTACAGAAGATTTCCAGATTTACAAGTTGGGGGACAAAGTTAGAATCAAAAAGATATGGAAGAAATTTGAATGACCTGAAGTAATAGTATATTAAGCAATTCTGAATCAATTTTCTGTGTAATTCATTTAGAGGAAGATGGTAGACTAGAAAAAGTGTAGACATCTACACCGACAAAAGCCAAAACATCAAAGCTATCAGAAAGATAAGATACCACTATGTTACAACCAGTACTGTTGTCAAAACAAAAAATAGAGATTGTGGATAAACAAGACTTGCAGAGAGGCTCCTGGATTTGTTTTACCAAATGAAGTTTGTAGATTAACAAGAAGTGTCTCAAAAAGCAAGACCAAATGCAAGAGTGCAAATATCCCTGTTAAATGAGATAAGGTAAACTGCAGAAGAAACCAGACGTATGAGCTAGATCCAGAGTTAAACATGATATTCTAAGGACTGAAAAGTTGCATTATTCAAATGTCTTTTATTGTACGCAATTTTCAGTTTGATCTAAATGCTTTATGCAATATGATGGTATAAATTGTTAAGGTTTATTTTTAGTGATCTTTTTGTAAATAATGCTTGCTTCCACATATACACAAACATACAGACAGACACACACACGCACGCAAGTGCACACACTCACGCACGCGCACACACACACACACACACACACACACACACACACACACACACACACACACACACACACACACACACTCACACACACACACACACACACACACACACACACACACACACACACACACACACACACACACACACACACACACATGTTTATAATTTTTCATAGAAATGGGCTCAATTATGCTGTTGTGGGATGGGGAAGTGGTTGACATTACTAAGAGGAATAGAAGAAAGTACAGTTGTGTAAAATCTTACCACCAATGGTAAATGTCCTTGCCTTTCACTGCTGCAGTATGTGCATAACAAATGGGATTCCTGGCATGGAAGCCCGTATACAACCATTCGTCTACAAAAAGACTCCCATGCTGCTTTAAAGCTATACCATTAGACATCATCCAAATGCTCCCGTACATAGTACCAGAGCATAAAGGCAAGACAGGGGTTTTCTTGTCTTGTTTTGTGCTCCTTAGGGGTTAATGTCATCCAGGAAGGGTAAATGTCAGTATGTGAGACAGATTCCTATGTAAAACTGCCATGATAAGTGTCTTTTATCTAGGAGCTTTTCATGACCATGCATCTTGTTCAGTTTGTCAGGCATTCTTCCCAAAAATCCTTCACAGTTGACTTTCTTCCCTCTCCTTGTATCATGCGGAGAACCAGCATGTTGCTTTCTCGCTAAAGATACAATGGAAGGAATCTCCCACACCAAGGGTCAGCCATTAAGGAAGAAGAATGAAAAGGTATGACTAGATTCTTCCACTGTCCAGCCTCTGCCAGGTGTTTCTGCCAAGGTCATTACAAATCTGAGGGCTCGCCTGGCTGTGTTGTCAGATTTTCTCTGCCACAACCATGTTGTTGGCCAGTGAGATCTGACTGGCAGGACATCCAAAGAGGCTTTGCAGGGATCCATCTCAGATCTCCAGGGGGAATCATGGTTGATTTAATCTGAGGAGCTTAGGGAAGTTCCTCCATTTTTAGTTGGGAAAGAAGTTACTACTATGGTTCTCGACTGTAATCCTTGGTTTGAGCCTTCTCAGTTTTTGGAGGGGATGTCCCATTAAAAAAAGAAACAAAAACTTCAACTTGTTACTTCTGCTCCTAAGGATCCTCAGAGTGACTGGCAGGCCTTTACTCAGGGGTTGTTTACTGCTTTAATGTCCTTAAGGCCTCCTCAGTGGATTTCAGTTCCTGCTCCTCCTTGGTTGTCTACTCCCCTTAAAAGGTCTACAGAACAGGATTCTTCTTAGGAGTCGGATTCTGATGACAAATCCCTGACTTTTTCTACTCAAATTCCTACCCTTGGGACTGTGAGTCAGATGAGGAGGATTTTTTAGTCCTGATATTCCTTTGAGGAAATTTCCTTTAACATATTGTCTAGGATGATGTTTTTTAAGTGGGATTGTACTCTGGTTTCTGATATTCATGTAAGAGGTACTATGAGGTTGTTGCAATTGGAATCTCCTAAGCCTATGACTATTCCTCCTGTTTTTGGCTGCTTTGCTGGATTCCTTTTTGAATGGTCTGTCTCATGAGCTTGATTCTTTGCCCCCTGCACCCAAGAAACCTGTCAGGTTTTATAGGGTGCCTGAGGAGTGTTATGTTTTATATAAATGTCCTGCTGCTGACCCACCTGTAGTGTCTATAACTCTAATAAGCAGTCTCATTTGCTTTCTTCACCCAAGTTGTTGTCTTCTGACAAGGACACTGGCAGAGCTACTAAGGAAAAGGCTGGGTAAGAAGGTTGCTTATACTTTTGCTACCCTAGCTTTTTAGGGCTATTAATTATCAGACCCATATGTCTAGAGTAAGTGTTGGCTCTCTTCTTTCTGAGGCCCTGTCAACTTATTTCTGATTTTCCAGACTCTGAGGGTAAAACATCTGTTCTTTTCTTTTGCTAGGCTTGCTAGGGACTTCCTCTCAAGTCATTCATCATTCTATTAAATGTAGTTATGATACGGCAGATGCCTTTTCTAGGCTGCTATTTCTGGTTCAGTGATGAGGAGTGAAATTATTCTTGGCATTAGCGGGTCAACTTCACCTGAGATATTAAGACTGGTTGATGGCTGTTCCCTCCTTCCCGGATTCCTAAGATTTTGCTTGGAGAAGCTGGGGTTGTTGGTTTGTTTCTGAAGTCCATTCACAGGATAAGGGTAAGGCCTTACAGATGCCGTAAACATGCATTTGTTTCCCCTGTGCCTAAATTCAGAGAAACTATGCCACTACCTGCCTACAGGGGAAGCCTCACTTTAGAATGTTCGCACAATGGATAACTGTCCCTCATGGCAGAAGACAGCATAGAAAATGCAGTGGTGGTAGCAGTGGAGGAGTTTGGAAAAGTAAAATGCAAAAATCTAAATTTGATATGTAGTAGGAAAGTGTGTCATCATATGCGGGGTAATAGAGTAGAGGGCTGTCATGGGGGAGGGCTGGAAGAATATTAAAGAACAACATGGAGCCAGAGTAGGCTTTGGATTGGATGCGCATGGAAAACAGCAGAGTAAATGCGGAAAAAGAATAGGGTCTCTCAGTGGAAGAAGGTAGAAATGTTGCTTAATTATGAGATGTACATGGTGGTAATGCCACAATGATTGTTGGGGCACTTTAGTCAAGCGTAGCCCTGTAAATCTTAGGCTACAAAGAAAATTTGTTTTCTTCTATATATGGGGTGAAAACAAAGGCATATAAGGGGGAAGCGGTTGAAGTACATGGGGTGGTGGGAGGATGGGGGCAGGTCACAGACAGATTGTTATTGTCCAGAGTGAGAAGTCCGAACAAAATGGATAGAAATGTCTGAAGGAAAGAAACTACAAGAGTGAAGAGCAGGTTATATAGACAGAAGATGGGAAAGAATACATGGGTGAAAAAAACTGATGGAATGGATGGGCAAAGGGAGGAGATATGTGACAAAGTTGGTATGTTGTCAAATGGGGAAGAATAGTGGAGATTCATTGGAGCAAAGGGAATTCAGAAGCAGTGGCATGATAAGGAGATGAAAAGAGGTAACCTCATGAGAACTTAAAACCATTTGAAGAGTATTCCAGATGAAGTGAGGGGACTACTACGAAAGGGCATATCTACGTGTAATGGTTGTGAGGTGGCATGAAATGAGACATTAAATCCAAAAAAAAAAATTTTGGAAGGAAAAAAGGAAAAAAAAAAAAAGGGAAAAAAAAAGGGTTTAAAAACGGGGGTAAGGGGGGGCAATTTTTGGAAAAAGAAAAATAAAATTTTATTTGGGAAATCCAAAAAAAACAAAAAAAAAGGCTGAGAAGTTATGTATTAGGTGGAATTAGCTTCCAGGGAAATAACAAGCAAACAAACAACAAGCATATAAACAAAGCTAGATTCAGCAGGCCTGGATCTAGTCTATGCTAGAGCAAACAAGGTGTACCAATTTCAGTAAGATACAGTTCAAATATTCAGGCACTATAAACCTTTAACCAGAAATTCTAGCTCAGAAGGGCAGAGTCCAGCCTCTTCTCCCACAAGAGTGCAGACCACAAACCTTCTTAATGTAAAATAACTGGCCTGAAGCCCAAGTGCCTAAACCAGAACTAATACACTTGGACACTGGGCTCTCAATCAGCAGTTCCCAACTTAGAAGGATGAAAGCTACCTGTCCTGCCACCACAGTGCTTGCCACAAACCTTCCTAATGTAAAACAACTGGTCTGAAGCCCAAGTGCTTAATCCAAAAGACTTGAATGATAGCTACACTTTAATCAAGTTACAACCAAGCAGTAATAAATACCATTGAATACTTTAGAGAATGTCTGGATTAGTGCTCAAGTTACACAAACAAAGCTAGATCCAGCAGGCCCGAATCCAGTCTATGCCACAGCAAACAAGGCACCAACTTCAGTAAGAAACAGTTCAGATATGCATGCACTATAAGCCTTTAACCAGAAATTCCCAGCTCAGAAGGGCAGAGTCCAGCCTCTCCTCCCACAAGAGTGCAGACCACGAACCCTCTTAATGTAAAATAACTGGCTTGAAAGCCCAAGTGCTTAAACCAGAATTAATACACTTTTAGAATAACAGACACTGAGCCCTCAATCAGCAGTTCTCAACCTAGAAGGATGTAAGCTACCTGTTCTGCCACAACAGTGCAGACCACAAACCCTCTCAGTGCAAAACAACTAACTGGTCCTTACTTTCAGGAGCTCATTTACTCTATTGTAAGCCAGGGTTTCTGGTTGGCCCATATGGTGATGCACTTGTTGACTGTTACATCATCTACACATTTGGATATGTAACCCAGCAGAGAGTCTGTGTTCCCCTCCAGGTTGGTTTGCTGATTTACAATGGCTGCCTCTCTGAAAATAATAACATGTAAGTAGACAAATAATGCACATTTTCCTGTCTCACAGGGCACCACTATTTTTTAGTGTATGCCATTAAGACAACAAAAAAGAAGAAATGCTAGCATGCCAAGTATCAGAGCATTTATGGAGCTGAGCAGGCACGTTTATTCTAAAGAAAGCAGATGTTTTATGCATAGATTATTACTCCAAGTTCCCTGACATAGTACGACAGACAAAACAAAACAAATGTTAGTATGATTAGTGCATTTAAGACTACATTCTCAATTCAGGGGATACCTGAAAATGCCAAATCTGGCAGAGGTCTTTAATACAAAAGCTAGGAACTGAAACATTTGTGCATGAGCATCAGCTGAGACATAACACATCCAGTCCATATTATTATAAGCCCATTTGAAAAACCGAGAGACCTATCCAAACAGTGAGAACATTTCAAGACAAAGAACTGTAACAAAAGCACTGAGGACTGCCATTTCTCACAATTTCAGAAGACAGGGACTCAGGTATTAAAAGTAAGACTGTTGAACAGCAAACTACCTACTTTATCTACATTACTGGAATCTGAAAATCAATACACAATAATGCAAAAGCTAGGGAAAATCAATAGAAACAAAATATTATGATAGAAACTACAGAAGATTTCCAGATTTACAAGTTGGGGACAAAAGTTAGAATCAAAAAGATATGGAAGAATTGACGACCTGAAGTAATAGTATATTAAGCACCTGAATCAATTTTCTGTGTAATTCACGAGGAAGATGGTAGACTAGAAAAAAAAGTGTAGACATCTACACCCGACAAAAGCCAAAACATCAAAGCTATCAGAAAGATAAGATACCACATGTTACAACCAGTACTGTTGTAAAACAAAAAAATAGAGATTGTGATAAACAAGACTTGCAGAGAGAGGCTCCTGGATTTGTTTTACCAAATGAAGTTGTAGATTAACAAGAAGTGTCTCAAAAGCAAGACCAAATGCGTAGTGCAAATATCCCTGTTAAATGAGATAAGGTAAACTGCAGAAGAAACCAGACGTATGAGCTGATCCAGAGTTAAACATGATTCTAAGGACTGAAAAGTTGCATTATTCAAATGTCTTTTTATTGTGTAATGCAATTTTCAGTTTGATCTAAATGCTTTATAATATGATGGTATAAATTGTTAAGGTTTATTTTTAGTGATCTTTGTAACTTAATGCTTGCTTCCACATATACACAAACATACAGACAGACACACACACGCACACAAGTGCACACACACACACACACACACACACACACACACACACACACACACACACACACACACACACACACACACACACACACACACACACACACACACACACACACACACACACACACACACACATGTTTATAATTTTTCATAAGAATGGGCTCAATTATGCTGTTGTGGATGGGGAAGCAGTGGTTGACATTACTAAGAGGAATAGAAGAAAGTACAGTTGTGTAAAATCTTACCATAATGGTAAATGTCCTTGCCTTCACTGCTGCAGTATGCATAACAAATGGGGATTCCTGGCATGGAAGCCCAATGTCTGGCCTGTCTACCAAAGACTCCTGTTGCTTTAAAGCTATACCAGACATCATCCAAATGCTCCTTGCATAGTGTAGAGCATAAAGGTGACATTCAGGCCCGCCATAGTCACAACTTCTTTGCTGCCAGTCTGAATGTATCTTTTTGCCATCGGTCTGTTTACCTGCATCCATTTTCATTCTCCAGTGACTACATATGCCTGTTTGCTGACTTCTTTGCAGTTTCAGATAAGTGCTTCATTGGGGGGGGGGGGGGGGTTCTTGTCTTGTTTTGTGCTCCTTGGGGTTAATGTCATCCAGGAAGGGTAAATGTCAGTATGTGAGACAGATTCCCTGTAAAAACTGCCATGATAAGTGTCTTTTTATCTAGGAGCTTTTCATGACCATGCATCTTGTTCAGTTTGTCAGGCATTCTTCCCAAAAATCCTTCACAGTTGACTTTCTTCCCTCTCCTTGTATCATGAGAACCAGCATGTTAAGCTTCTCGCTAAAGATACAATGGAAGGAATCTCCCACACCAAGGGTCAGCCATTAAGGAAGAAGAATGTGAAAAAGGTATGACTAGATTCTTCCACTGTCCAGCCTCTGCCAGGTGTTTCTGCCAAGGTCATTACAAATCTGGAGGCTCGCCTGGCTGTGTTGTCAGATTTCTCTGCCACAACCATGTTGTTGGCCAGTGAGGATCTGACTGGCAGGACATCCAAAGAGGCTTTGCAGGGATCCATCTCAGATCTCCAGGGGGAATCATGGTTGATTTATTCTGAGGAGCTTAGGGAAGTTCCTCCATTTTTAGTTGGGAAAGAAGTTACTACTATGGTTCTCAACTGTAATCCTTGCTTTGAGCCTTCTCAGTTTTTGGAGGGGATGTCCCATTAAAAAAAGAAACAAAAACTTCAACTTGTTACTTCTGCTCCTAAGGATCCTCAGAGTGACTGGCAGGCCTTTACTCAGGGGCTGTTTACTGCTTTAATGTCCTTAAGGCCTCCTCAGTGGATTTCAGTTCCTGCTCCTCCTTGGTTGTCTACTCCCCTTAAAAGGTCTACAGAACAGGATTCTTCTTAGGAGTCGGATTCTGATGACAAATCCCTGACTTTTTCTACTCAAATTCCTACCCTTGGGACTGTGAGTCAGATGAGGAGGAATTTTTTTAGTCCTGATATTCCTTTTGAGGAAATTTCCTTTGGGGGCACACTGTCTAGGATGATGTTTTTTTTAAGTGGGATTGTGCTCTGGTTTCTGATATTCATAAGAGGTACTATGAGTTGTTGCAATTGGAATCTCCTAAGCCTATGACTATTCCTCCTGTTTTGGCTGCTTTGCTGGATTCCTTTTTGAATGGTCTCATGAGCTTGATTCTTTGCCCCCTGCACCCAAGAAACCTGTCAGGTTTTATAGGGTGCCTGAGGAGTGTTATGTTTTATATAAATGTCCTGCTGCTGACCCACCTGTAGTGTCTATAACTTCTAATAAGCAGTCTCATTTGCTTTCTTCACCCAAGTTGTTGTCTTCTGACAAGGACAGCAGAGCTATGAAAAGGCTGGGTAAGAAGGTTTACACTTTTGCTACCCTAGCTTTTAGGGCTATTAATTATCAGACCCATATGTCTAGGTAAGTGTTGGCTCTTCTTTCTGAGGCCTGTCAACTTATTTCTGATTTTCCAGACTCTGAGGGTAAAACATCTGTTCTTTTCTTGCTAGGCTTGCTAGGGACTTCCTCTCAAGTCATTCATCATTCTATTAAATGTAGTTATGATACGGCAGATGCCTTTTCTAGGGCTGCTATTTCTGGTTCAGTGATGAGGAGGTATTCTTGGCTTAGACTTCAACTTCTACCTGATGATATTAAGACTAAGTTGATGGCTGTTCCTCTGGATTCTAAGATTTTGCTTGGAGAAGCTGCTGTTGGTTTGTTTAAGTCCATTCAGGATAAGGGTAAGGCCTTACAGGAGCTTAAACATGCATTTGTTTCCCCTGTGCCTAAATTCAGAGAAACTATGCCACTAAGCCTACAGGGGGAAGCCTACTTTAGAATGTTAAAGGATAACTGTCCTCATGGCAGAAGACATAGAAAATGCAGTGGTGGTAGCAGTGGAGGAGTTTGGAAAATTAAGGTAAAATCTAGGTTGATATGTAGTAGGAAAGTGGTCATCATATATAATAGATAGGCTGTCATGGGGGAGGGGGCTGGAAGAATATTAAAGAACAACATGGAGCAGAGTACTTTGGATTGGATGCATGGAAAACAGCGAAGTAAATGCGGAAAAAGAATAGGGAGTCTCTGTGGAAGAAGGTAGAAAATTGCTTAATTATGAGATGCATAGTGGTAATGCCACAATGATTGCACTTAGTCAAACGTAGCCCTGTAAATCTTAGGCTACAAAGAAAATTTGTTTCTTCTATATATGGGGTGAAAACAAGGCATATAAGGGGGAAGGTTGGAAGTACATGGGGTGGTGAGAGGATGGGGGCAGGTCACAGACAGATTATTGTCCAGAGGAGAAGTCCGAACAAATGGATAGAAATGTCTGAAGAAACTACAAGGTAGAAGGCAAGGTTATAGACAGAAGATGGGAAAGAATACATGGGTGAAAAAAACTGATGGACTGGATGGACAAAGGAGGAAATATGTGACAGTTATATGTTGTCAATGGGGAAGAATAGTGAGATTCATTGGAGCAAAAGGGGAATTCAGAAGCAGTGGCACATAAGGAGATGAAAAGAGGTAACCTCATGAGAACTTAAACCATTTGAAGTATTCCAGATGAAGTGAGGACTACTATAGGGGCATATACGGTAATATTTGGTGGCTGAAATAGACATTAAATCACTAGGGAGAGGAACAAGAGAATAAAGGAAGTGGGTAAGGAAGGAATTTCAACAGAGAAACTATAAAGATTAGTGAAGGGTATAGGAAGAGGAGGACTCTATAAAGACTTGATATAATTGGAAGTGAAGGAGGAAATGGACAAGTTAGACAGAAGTGCACAGAGAAGGAGTGGAACATTTAGAACCAGACAGAGTGGGATGTAATGAGATGTGCCATAGGCTGTAAAGATATGGGCCAATAAGCTTCGCATTGAGAGTCCAAGGATTGTAATTGCAAGCCTCAGAACAGTGAGAATTTAACTGCAACTAGGGGTAATATATGGCAATTTGCAACCTGTGGTATCACAGAGTATTCCCAACTCTGAGGTATAGGTATCTTGGAATTTGTATAAATAAGTCTCAGTAACAAAGATGTTTGTGGGCTGGGAGGGGTAGTCACAGCCCTCCATGTCAGCGTTTGCAGGGCATTGCCCCCTGAAAATATACTTTAAATGTGTAACAGCAAATTTCACAATTCACTATTGTTTGCTAGAATTGCATTTAAATATGCAAACTGTTAAGACTTTAAGCACTGAGTCTTGCACTTCTGATAGGAAGCCATGCTAATCTGGTATCAGTCTAGTAGTATAATTCACAAGCTGTTAACAAACCATTAAAAATGATGAATGAGTTGGTGAAAGATACTACTAAGTCCCGGAGATGTGGAAGAGAGAAGGAAGGGGTGGGGCATATTTTCTTAAAATATAATAGTCAAAATGGATATGGGACATAGTGATGGAGGAAGGTATATAGAAAAAGAGGATAAGATCATCTGGCATTTATCTATTTCTGAGATGGGATGAGAAGGAGGACAAGAGAAAGTAGAAGTAATATTAATACTGTTGAGCCAGATAGTATTATGGACCTCATAAACAAGGACATAGACAATCTCCAAGCACTTGATCCCACCCAGTTTGGATTCACCAAGGGCAGATCTTGCCTGTTGAACCTGGATGACTTTTTTGAGACTGTCACCAAGGCCCTAGATGAAGTCAGTACATACAGTTTACCTTGAATTGGCCAAAGCCTTTGACACAATCCCCCACTAGGGCATCATAGAAAAGCTAACACAATTTGACATAAATCTCTATCTCATCCGGTGGGTGGCTAATTGGCTCAGCAATAGGACCCACAAGGTCAAAATAGGCACCCCCACCTCTGATAGTAGACCTGTCACTAGTGGTGCTCCCCAGGGATCTGTCCTGGGACCCCTACTGTTTGGCATCTACTTCTCAGAGGTTCAGGCAAAAAACAAAAGGTCTGTGGCTGACCAAGTCTGTGGATGACTGTAAGTTGGGTGCTGTCACTAACTCCCCAAATGATGTTAACATAGTACATGAGGGTCTCATATCAACAAATGACTGGTGCCAAACTCATGGCCTTAAGTTAAATGCAAACAATGTATTATCATACCATTTGGCAAAAACATGGCACCTATTGATTACCACATCAATGGCAACCCCCTAAGCACACAACCTGTGGTGAGCGACCTGGGTACACAGGTTTATAACAATTTCACATTTGTCCATCATGTAGCGGCAGTGGCCAGAAAACCATTTTACTTGGTTCATCTCATAAGTAAAGGGATTGCATCCAGAAAAAAGGAGATACCTCTCTGTACTCCTCCCTCATTAAGCCAATAATTGAGTAAAATGCCCCATTTAGATTGTACTTCTCCAAACACCTGCACCAGCTGGAAAGATGACATAAATACCTCACAAAGAGAATCCATGGCCTCCAACATCTGTCCTATGGAATAGACTTCCATACATGTCAAGCAGAGCACCTTGCTGACCCTCTTTGAGAAAAATCTTGATGAGTGGATGGGAAACAGAAAATTCACCCTGGGGATAACTCCAGTGGCTCTACTTAACATAGACACTGGGAACTAAGGTCAGGTGGCACTATGCCAGAGTAATCCTATGGCTAGGCCTGTAAAGGCCCCAGGGCCATTAGCCTAGTACACACCTATGAACCAATAAACCTATGAACCTACGGTCACAGGCTCAAATCACTATCACTATACTTGGTATCTTACAGATTGCTCAGAGGTGATCTGTGTCTCACCTACAAGGCAATCTCAGACCCTGCCTTACTAGAGATTCTATGTATCCATAAGTCTAATTCTTTGCACATTACCTGCTCAAAAGGCCTAAATCTAATATGTGACATCAACAAAACCTGCTGGAGAGACAGGATTGTCTCCAAGAGTCTGCCCCATCTCTGGAATAGAATTTCCATACATGTCAAACAGAGTACCTCACTGACCCTCTTCAAGCACAACCTTGATGAGTGGATGTGAAAGCACAAATTTGTCCCAGGGGTTCCACTTGTGTCCCTAATTGACAGGGGTGACAGGTGCCGACTGAGGTTTCTTTTTTGAGGATAAACTCTTGGCTAGGCTTTAAGGGCCCCAGGGCCATTAGCCTAGTAACCTCCTATGATCCTAGGATCCTAAGGGTAGAATAATGACATTTTATAAAGGGGAAGAGGTGAGTAGGAAGACAGGGGTGGAGGTGAGAATAGATAATATAAATACAATAGTGACAGCCATCATGGAAGGAGAAGTTGAAGGTGAAAATAACATGTGGAGAGAAAGAGGTAGAGTGATGAAATATAATGGAGTATGGTAAACAGGCGGGGGAAAGATAAGGTTTGACAGGCTGAGAAGGAAAAGAGGAATGATACAGGAGCAGGAAGGGAGAACATAAAGCAGGCATAGAGAGGAGGAAGGTGGGAAAGAAGAAAAAGAAAGTCGAGGCAACATTTTAAAGGAAAGTAAGAGGGGGAAATAAGCAAGGTGTGGGTGGTTAGGAGGAAAATTGGTAGTAAGAGGTAGAAAAATGAAAGAACAGAATCTACATTTGAAAAGGAAGGATGAATCAGCAGAGGCAGTACAATGAAAATATGGATGAAAGAAGAGCAGTGAGTTTGGTGGAAATTAAGAAAATAAGAAAGGGGAGGGGTGGCTGAAATTAGTCAGAAGATTGTATTCCATAGAAACATAATCTAATATGCTATTGTAATGTTATATGATGGTACTGTAATGAAAATATTTCAATAAAAAATAATTCAGCAACAATATATGCTAGTTGTAAAGGACACCAAATCCTCGTGAAAGACCATTTTTTTACCATGCAGATAATGTTCTGCAGTTCTGAGATTCTGCAGATGGAAGTGATAGCAAGGAGAGCATTATACATTTCATTAGCTTTAGAGCCTTTGAACCAAACTGTTTTGAAGGTGATATGCAAGCATGTCAGTCCTGATGTTCAGGCCTCACAAAGGGGAATGGATCTTTGAATATGGGCAAAGTAGGAAATTATTTAACCTGCTGGAGCTGGGTCACACATCTGCCATGTAGAGGTTGTGGTGTGTAAAGATACCAGAATCTGTGAACATTGACCATGAGATAGTAAAATTCATGTCAAGCAAATGTCTTAGAAAACTCTGGGTCAACTTCAAGCTAATCAACTGAAGTAGTTTAAGATATAGTCATTCAATACATTAATGGCCAGTTCGTCAAGGAGAAGCCCTACTATTTCAGCACTAGCCAGATGAATGATTTTCACAATGCTGGAACTCAAAAATAAGTGGAATCCATCATCATAACTAGTCTAGAAGAGCAAGAAGGTGAGGTTTGTATTACCCTGACTTTCTCCCTCACCTTTGAGTCTGTGAAGTGTTGAAGTTGGTATATGTATACACTTACACGAGTGCATGGATCGTGCAATCCCTAACTGAACCAAGATGCTATCCTCCAAAAAAGGAAGCCAATATGGTGGTCCCCTGCCATAAACAATATCTACAACAGAAGAAAGAAACTGTTGCAAAAAAAAGTAAAATCCCATGATTGGAGAAACTCCATGGTCAGCCTACTTACTAAGAAGCTGAGATCCCTCATAAAATCCTCCAAAGCTAGTTATGAAAACAAAATTGCCACTGATTCTAAAGACATCCACAAAGCATTCTATAGCTATGTCAAGAATCTCAATGGCAACACTCAGATCACGTCAGTCGCCCTGCTAGACAGGTGTCCAGGGAAGTAAATAGTGTGGGAAGCAATAGCCAGGGAATTGTTATGGCTAGGCTTGTATAGGCCCTAGGGCTGATAGCCTAGTACCAACCTCTGAACCTATGAACCTATGATCTGCTCTGAGTTACAGCACAATGGCACTAAATATACAGAACCAACTAATATTGCCAACATCTTGGCAGATAGGTTCAGTGCTAACTTTACCCCTCTCTCACCCCCTAAAGGGCCCATTTCTGTATCAGAAGAATGCAAAGTTCCTCTAATCATGGCTGCACAGGTAAAAAAAAACACTCTCCAAAGCCAAGAACACAGCATCCATGGGACCTGACAACATCCCAGGCTGCGTTCTACATGAACTACAGAACGAACTGGCACCCCACCTAAGTACCATGTTCAGTCATAGCCTCACCTCAGGCTTTGTGCCCACTGAATGGCGCACAGCAATGGTTATCCAACTCCACAAAGGGGGAGCCACCACAGACTCTGGGAACTACTGCCCCATCAGCCTGACGAGCCTGGTCTGCAAGGCTATGGAACGTATCATCATGGAACTTGTAAACAATGACTCCAAACTCTGGACCCTACCCAGTTCGGGTTTGTAAAAGGCAGATCTTGTCTCCTAAACCTGATAGACTTCTTTAAAGCGGTCACCAAAGCCGTAAATGAGGATAAGGTTGTTCACACAGTCTATCTAGATCTCGCCAAGGCTTTCGACACCGTCCTCCACTCTGGAATTATAGATAAACTCACTAAACTAGGTATAAACCCCTATGTCACAAGATGGGTTGCTAACTGGCTCACTGACAGAACCCACACTGTAAAAGTAGCAGACTCTAAATCCAACTTCAGACCAGTGACAAGTGGAGTACCACAGGGTTCGGTCCTGGGTCCTCTCCTGTTTGGTATATACTTCTCTAAAGTACAGGCTAACACAGAAGGTCTTTGGCTAACAAAGTTCACAGATGACTGCAAACTAGGAGCCATAATCAAAACTCCTAACGATGTGAACATCCTACAAAAGGGCCTCACTGAGACAGATGCCTGGTGTCAAAGCCATGGCCTCAAGCTTAATGCTAAAAAGTACATTCTCATCCCTTTTGGTAAAAACTCTGTACCCATGAACTACCACATAGGCGATAGTCTACTTAACACCAAAAGTGTGATAAGAGACCTTGGGACACAGGTGGACAGTAGTCTCTCATTGATAATCACATCACCACAGTAGTCAGGAAATCCTTCTGTGTGGCACACCTCATCACAAAAGGTTTCTCATCCAGGAAAAAAGAGGTCATTGTCCCCTTCTACTCATCACTCATTAGACCCATTATAGAGTACAATGCCCCTTTTGGTATGTACCTCAGAAGACATCTACAACAACTGGAAAGGCTGCAGAAATACCTCATAAAGAGGATTACTGGCCTCAAACAGATGCCCTACGCAGATCTTCTCAAAAAACTCCAGCTTTACTCTGTCGCATGGTGCCTACACAGAGGCAATCTCTGTCTAGCATACAAAGCTATATCAAACCCAGAGCTGTTGGACATGCTCCACTTAAAGAAATCCCAAACCGTCTGAGCTACATGCTCTAAGGACCTAAACCTTGTCACCACAATAAACAGATCATGCTGGAGGGGGATAGATGATGCGGACATCCTACAAAAGGGCCTCACTGAGATAAATGCCTGGTGTCAAAGCCATGGCCTCAAGCTCAATGCCAAAAAGTGCATTGTCATCCCTTTTGGTAAAAACTCTGTACCCAAGAACTACCACATAGGCGGTAGTCTACTTAACACCAAAAGTGTGATAAGAGACTTGGGATACAGGTGGACAATAGTCTCTCCTTTGATAATCACATTGCCACAGTAGTCAGGAAATCCGTCTATATGGCACACCTCATCACAAAATGTTTCTCATCCAGGAAAAAAGAGGTCATTGTTCCCCTCTACTCATCACTCATTAGACCAAGTATAGAATACAGTGCCCCTTTTGGTATTTACCTCACAAGACATCTACAATAACCGGAAAGGCCACAGAAATACCTCACAAAGAGGATTACTGGCCTCAAAAAGATGCCCTATGCAAACTCTCTCAAAAAACCCCAAATTTACTCCGTCTGCCTAACATACAAAGCTATGTCAAACTCAGAGCTGCTGGACATGCTCCACTTAAAGAAATCTCTCTGAGCTACATGCTCTAGGAACCTAAACCTTGTCACCACAATAAACAGAACATGCTGGAGGGATATATTCCTGTCCCAGAGACTTCCCATACTCTGGAACAAACTACCTATCTATATCAAACAAATCTCCTCATTAGCACTCTTCAAGAAAAATCTTGATGATTGGATGGGAGACAGGAAATTCACCCCGGGGATCACTTCCGTGGCTCTGCTTGACAGGGGCACAGGAAAATAATTTTCTTGGGTGGCAAAAGATAGGGCACTATTTGGCTAGGCTTATATAGGCCCTAGGACCAATAGCCTAGTACCTACCTATGTATATATCTATATCTATATCTATATCCATGTTCACAAGATCAACCACAAAAGGTCGACTTTGCAAATGTCAACACACAACTACTCGTGGCCTAGCTAAAATCTCAGTGCATGCAAAACTTTTAAAAATATAGCTTTAAACATCATTTTATGCATGAGGGAATCCACCCTATATCCCCCTCATCCCCTACTAATTCTATATATTAAATCTAAGATTGCACAATCTCGAGGAAAAGGTATATTTCTCTAAGGCAAAAATTGTGTGATCTCATACACCTGTTGACCATCTGTGCAGCTGACTAAATTATGTGTACTAAACAGATGTTGACCAAAGGGGGATTCGATTAAATTCTGCTCCCATATATATATATATATATATATATATATATATATATATATATATATATATTTATATGTACATATGTGTGTGTATATATACATACACATACACACACATATGTATATATATATATATATATATATATATATATATATGTGTGTGTGTGTATGTATATATATAGATACAGATAGAGACAGATATATACAGCATACACACACACACACACACACACACACACACACACACACACACACACACACACACACACACACACACACACACACAGTTGTGGGTATGAGGGCTTTTTCCCCCTATCATGGCATAACTGCAAAACATGTATTCGCATTTTCAGATCTTGGGAGTGACATCATTTTGACTGGTGACTTCCCAAGGTTTTAGATGCTTTGGGTTTGAATAATCACATATCAATTAAATAAGACATGATTATTCATAATGGACCCTCTTCAAAAACTGTTTTTTTGTCAGAACAATCTGCTCAAACAAAATATTTGATCTTGTTGTACTATAAGCTTCCTGAAGACATGATAATCTCAAAGTTAGTTAGACAAAATATTTGCAGAGGATAACCATGTATAAAAGATATGTACTACCCAGCACACAGAAAGTAACTCTGGTACAGCACTCCTATCTGCCCAAATTGCAGCATACCTCAACTTAGAAAAATATACATTGTTAGTGGAAGTCTTCCTGGTGGCTACAGTAACATCCTATATTTCCAAATGTCTGGTGTGAGCAGAGAAGCTGCCAAGGCTGAGCTGGAGCCATTTGCTAGCCTAGTTGAGAAGGACTCCATTGGATTGTTCTGGAATAGTTTCCTATACTGCGACAGTGCAGAGAGACTAAAAACATGACTTTGCCGGTCAACAAGGTTGAATTGTGTTTTTTCTTCTCAGTATTTTGCTATGAGGCAGTAAATGGGAGAGAAAGATAAAAAGGCAGAGAGGAGTTTTCCCTTCCAATTGAGGCAGAATGCATCTGTCTTGAATTTCTACTTACCCTGCTGAACCAAATAGAATACTGGGAGGGCATCATTTTCCCTTTTAGTGAACTGGTTGATCTCCAGGGTGACCCACTTTCAGAACAGTAAAACCAGCCAGGCCATCCTTATTCTCAGTACAGTCAAGAGCTGAAAATAAGTGAGTGTATCAAAGCACAAACTTCTGGAACACAACCACCTCCTTAAGAGATGTTTCAATCTGACACCCAGTATCAGGCCTGCCGCACTGATATGAACAAGGGTTACAAGAACATGCCACCATGCTCGCTCATCTATGACTCTGTGCTCTAGCTTTCCCAATGAACTGGTAGTTAATGATACCACATATACTGAGCCTGTGGACAAAGCTAACCTGTGAGATGACAGTTCTGTGACAACTTCACTCCCCTGTCCCCGTCACATGTACCCCATGACATCCCTACCACCTGTCCCCTACCTTGTGTCTCTAAAGAACAGGTTGAAAATGCCCTCTCTAAGGCCAAAAACACAGTATCTATGGAACCTGATAACATCCCAGGCTGCATCCTATATGGGCTCCAACAAAAATTATCAACACCATTGGGTACTCTTTTCAATCATATTCTAAGCACTGGCTTTGTCCCAGCTGAATGGAAAATGGCCACCATTATTCCCTTGCACAAAGGTGGCGCATCCACTGATCCCAGAAACTATAGACCTATTAGCCTGACTACCTTTATCTGCAAGGTCATGGAGCAAATCATCATGGACCTTATCAACAATGATATAGGTAATCTGCAAACACTTGACCTACTCAGTTTGGATTTGTCAAAGGGAAATCATGCCTGTTAAACCTAGTAGACTGCTTTGAGACACTCACCAAGGCCCTGGACAAGGGGAAATCTGTGCATACAGCCTACCTAGACTTAACCAAGGCTTTTGACACTATTCCCCACTCAGGCATCATTGATAAACTCACCCAGCTAGATATCAACACTTATATTGTTAGATAGGTTGCTAATTGGCTCACTGATAGAACACATATAGTCAAAATAGAGGAATCCACCTCCAACAGCAGACTTGTAACCAGTAGTGTCCCACAGGATCAGTTCTGGGACCTTTACTTTTTGGTATCTATTTTTCTGAAGTACAAGCAAAAACTAAAGGTCTGTGGCTGACAAAGTTTGCTGATGACTACAAACTGGGAGTGGTCATAGAATCTCCAAATGATGTCAACATCCTACAAGAGGGTCTTACACAAACAAATGATTGGTGCCAAAGTCATGGCCTTAAACTCAATGCAAAAAAATGTATTCTCATCCCTTTTGGTAAGAGCGATGTTCCTGCTAACTACTAAATCAATAACAACACCCTAAGTGTGCACTCAGTGGTGAGAGACCTGGACACACAGGTTGACAGCACTGATACCTTTGATCACCATGTCTCCACAGGGGTAAGAAGGGCATTCTATATTGCTCATCTCATAAATAAGGGCATTGCCTCCAGAAAAAAATCAGTTATAACCTCCATGTACTCTTCCTTCATCAAGTCAATAATCAACTACAATGCCCCTTTTGGTATGTACCTTTCCAGGCACCTGCAGCAATTGGAGAAACCACAAAGGTTCCTCACAAGGAAAATTCAAGGTCTTAAACATCTGTCCTATGTGGATCATCTGAAATCACTGTCACGTTATTCTGTTTCATACAGACTACTCAGAGGTGATCTCCACCTTGCATATAAGGCAGTCTCTGACCCTGCTTTATTGGAAATGCTGCATATCTGCAAGTCAAATTGTACATGGGATACTTGCTCTAAAGAGCTTAACATGGTATGTGACATTAATAGAACCTTTTGGAGTGACATATTTGTTTCCCGGAGGTTACCACACCTTTGGAACAGACTCCCACTTCATGTCAAACAGAACACCTCATTGGCCCTCTTCAAATGCAATCTGGACGATTGGATGGGTAACCATACATTCTCCCTGGGGGTTCAACTTGTATTCCTCTTGAACACAGGCATCAGGTGCTGATCATGGAAATAAGGGTAGAACTCAGCTAGGCTTATAAGGGCCCTAGGGCTATTAGCCTAGCAACATCCTATGATCCTATGTAGTGGGGGGTCTGCCTGTAATTCTCTTTCCAGAGCTTTCATGGCATGAAACTCTGCTTTTAGTTCCAGCTGGTATATGTATAGCCTCCTTTCTTGGATGTCAACTTTCTCTACTCAAGGAAGAGACCAGGTGACCAGGTGAGCTCTCTAAACACTTCAGTTTTACGTATCTTAAGAGCATGCTTGGATCAGCTGAAGGAAGGGAAGGCTCATGATGAAATTGATTGGAAAATCTTTTACTGTACATCAGTATTCCTGGAGTCTAGCATCATCAGCGGGTTGTTTGTGATGACATGCTAGCATTGCAATCACTGGAAATTCACTGTCTACTGCAATGCCTACATTACCATGCATGAAAGTTAAACTGAGTTGACAGCCATAAAGTCATAGGTTCATAGGTTCATAGGTGTGTACTAGGCTAATGGCCCTAGAGCCTTTACAAGCCTATCCCATAGAAGTGCCCTGGCATTGTGCTGCCTGACATTAGTTCCCAGTGCTATCAAGTAGAGCCACTGGAGTGATCCCTGGGGTGAACTTTCTATTTCCCATCCACTCATCACGATTTCTCTTGAAGAGGGCCAGTGAGGTGCTCTGCTTGAAATGTATGGGAAGTCTGTTCCAGAGCATGGGCAGTCTCTGGGTTATTAACCTGCCCCTCCAGCATGTTCTGTTGATTGTGGTAATGAGGTTGAGGTCTCTGGAGTGTATGGTGTGGAGGGATTGGGATTTCTTTAGATGTAGCATTTCTAACAGAGCTGGGTCAGACATGGCTTTGTAAGTCAAGCAGAGATCACCTCTTAGTAGACAATATGAGACAGAGAATAGTTGCAGTTTGTTGAGTCTGTCCATATAGGACATGTGTTTTAAGGCCTAGGATCATCTTCATGAGGTACCTTTATGGCCTTTCCAGCTGCTGCATGTGTCTAATGAGGTACATGCCAAATGGGGCATTATACTTAATGACTGGCCTAATCACGGAAGAGTAGAGAGAGAGGCGATGACCTCTTTCTTCCTGGATGCAAAACCCTTGGTAATAAGATGTGCCACATAGAAGGACTTTCTGACCACAATGGCAATGTGGTGGTCGAAGGAGAGGTTGCTGTCAACCTGTGTCCTCAGATCTCTTATAATGCCTTCAGTGTTCAGTGGGCTCCCATCGATGTAGTAATTAATGGGAACTGAGTTTTTCCCAAAGGTGATGACAACACATTTCTTGGCATTAAGGTTAAGTCCATGGTTTCAACACCAGCCATCGGTCACAGTGGGGCCTTTTTGTAGAATGTCTGCATCACTTGGGGAGTTAATAATGGCTCCCAGATTGCAGTTGTCTGTGAACTTGGTCAGCCAGAGTCCCTCCGTGTTGGCCTGGACTTCTGAGAAGTAGATGCCAAACAGGAGAGGACTCGGGACCAATCCCTGTGGGACTCCACTCGTGACTGGTCGACAGTCTGACTTGGAGTCCGCTACTTTCACACTGTGGGTTCTATCTGTGATCCAATTTGCAACCCACCTAGCAATATAGGAGTTGATGCCTAGTTTGGTGAGTATATCAATAATTCCTGAGTGGGGAATGGTATCAAAGGCCTTGGCCAGTTCAAAGTAGGCTGTATGAACTGCCTTGCCCTCATCCACGGCTCTGGTGACTGATTCAAACAAGTCAACCAGGTTGAGCAGGCATGATCTACCTTTCACAAAACCAAACTGAGTGTGGTCTAGGGACAGTAAGATAGGGACATAGAAGGATCAGTGCCTGAACCCTGTGCTACAGCTCCTTCCAGTTTGCCAAGTCTCTTTAATTCCTCTGCCTTCTCCACTGGAATAAAGAATGATCTAATCAAATCAACATAAAAAAATTGTTATGCAATAAAAGACAACAAAAAGTCTGCAGTGACTCTATAGGCTCACAGCTGTGGAAGTATGTAAGCAAGACTCTACTGCTGAGTAGATTTTTTATTATAAAGCCTTTAACATTATGGTTTGTTGCTTGGTAAATAGAGGGAGCACACAGGAAATACCAGACAGCAGTATTTTATATTAAAACTGAATCCCATTCTCTGTAAAGTGAAGGAATGCTTAGAGTGAATGTCAAGCAAATGCATCCCATTCACTTATACCATCACTGTGGCAAAGATGTTGCCAACCCCCCCCCCCCCCCCACCCAAAAAAAAAGCCACCATCTAGAACTTGACATACTAGATCTAATTTATAAAACTGATGCAGTCCAGGATGCAAAGAAACCTCATCTTCATTTCAAAAGAAGGAAGAGATGTGAGAAGAACCATATAATTTTCTCCAAGGCCTTTTTATGAAGAAAAGCATGGATCCATTTTAGGAAATGTGTAGATGTAGCCTGGTCTCTGAGTGGAGATCTTTCTCAGAAAGGGCCAAGCTGTTCTTAAATGAGACCATGTAGTGAGTGCCATGTCTTGAGCTCACCAGTCTGTGTTGATGAGGGAAAGCAGTATTTTCTGACACTTGGCTGGCTTCTTCATTGTATGATCAAGATTCTTCTCATAGTATTACACAGGCTAGAAGAAGAGAGTAAGTAGAAGGGGCATAGTGGCTTGAGACAACAGCCAGTGGCTGTTTCTTCTTTGGAAGGTCTTTAGCAAGTCTTTTGAATGAAGACACGTCCTTGGAATGCATCATCCAGAACTTTCCATCTAAGCTCACCCTTGTAACATCAGAGAATGAACCATGCCATCAGATGCAGACACATACCTGAACATGCTACTCTTACACTGTTAAAACTGTAGGAGGCTTTATGAAAGTTCAGTCATAAAAACCTGACCTAGAATGTTTAGACCTTAGTTTTCATTCATCATCTCGTTTTTGTAGTAGAACTGAAGGGGTGACAGTTGTGATAGTGTTTCATACTGTCTGCCTATCCCAGACAATATAAAGGTATGTCAGTGTGTGAGCCCTAGTTTGTGAACTATCAACATCAAGCACTCTTTGAGGTTTTAGAATTTTATGTATGGAACATGTAAACTTTCCAATGACTTATATTTGGATCAAAATTCAAGCTAGGCAAGGAGCAATAAAGAGCTGGAGAGAGTTAGCTCAGTGGCTGAGCATGAGCACCCTATCTTAGTTTGGCACATGTTACCACCACAAGCAATATCATGGGGCAAGCATGTTTATGAGCATAGAAGCTAAGGAAATGTAAAATTTGTCTCAAGCTGAAGACATCAAAAGTAAAAACTATAACACTTAATGACATCAAATGTCCTTCAAATCCAAATGTTCCTGTCTTTCTTCTCAGTTTATAGGCCAAACGCATACTTTTTTATAGAAATGCTGATTGTACCAAGTGTTTCATGAGGATTAACATTTGTAAACTTTTCTGAGTATGATTAGCATTTGCTGTTTAGTTTTTCCTTGAAATTAAGAGGCAAGCCAGCATAATACTTAATTCCTTTCCCATGGAGGCCCAAAGTCCCATCCTTACCACATCTGTAGTTACTGTACAGAGTGCATACTCATATTTTTCCCTGAAAATGGCATCTGTATTTTCTTCTTGGCATTCAACTGGAAAATGTTAGAACACCTGATTTTCTTTTTTTGTCTCCACCATTCTCAGCAAATGACTGGAGCTTTGCTATTTATATCTTGACCCAGCACTTTCAGTAAAGTATGTGTGTCCTCATTTCATGACCTGCTGCCATTTGTGTGCATTCTATTCTGGAAAGGTTATTTTTGAATATTATCAGATTAATAGCTTTTTAACAAGAACTCTCAATCATCGTGACACAGAGACATGGTTACTGTGTTCAAAACAGCATGTATAAATGGAAAAAAATACTGAAAAATGCAACTGCAGAGACTGCAGAAATAAGGTACGCAATGGAGAGAATGGGCAGAAAAAACAGTATGCAAAGAGGTCATCATCTAAGTGCAACTAAAATATTCTATTCCAAAAGATCAGGTGATGTGGATGGAAGGAGGCAAGTATGTATGTTTACTGGTCAAGAACAGCAGAAATTACCACAAACACCATCACCAAAGATGGATATCCTACCCAATATAATAATTCAAGTTATCACTGTTGATGCTGCCACTGCAGCAGAAGCATTCAGATGCCCAGCCATGCACCATTGTCACTCTAGGAGGTGCTTCAGGGAATGTATCCTGTGCTTTGGTCTGACAAGCAGGCAACAGTTGGACAGATTCTGTATGGACAAGTAAACACTGGATGAGCTACACTGACTGTCTCATTCAACAGAAGTGTTAGGAGTTAATTCCTCTTCTCCCTATTCGCTGACCAGTGGAGTGCCATTGTGCTCTATTTTGGGTTTGTTAATGTTCACCGTGTACATTTTTCAATTATAGCATGTTATTTAAGAGAGAGGTTGTAATCACAGGTGAGCTATGCTGTATCACACAACAGAAGTAGCAAGTCAAAGAAGTAAGCCAGTAATTCTGCAAACCAAGGACATAACTGGTCCAATCATTCTGGTCACAGATACCCTTCAGAAACCCCCTGGTGACAAAACAGCATTTCACAGGTATTTGCCAGCCTCATTCTGTAGCAGTATTTAGAGTACCTGCTGGCACATGTAGCTACATAAGATTCACTAACACAGTGATGGAACTAACGTCCTTAACTCAAAATTTCTCCTTAATGTGTTGCCTGTCAAGTACTTCTGGTGCAGTACATGACATACTTAGTCATAGACAGACATGGTCTTTCAGTGGCCAAGATTTCAACATTCCATAAAAATACAACACCTGAGTGCTGTAAAATATTTTAATGCAATTTCCACAAAACCTTATTGTGATGACCCCACTTTGGGCCAGTAATCAATGAGCCTGAATCCTCACCACTGACATTGGAGAGGGACGTTCACTTGGAATACAAATGGATGCACTCTATTTCCAGATGCACACCTCTCTGCATCAAGCACAATTTCCCTTAAGAGCACACAAGAAACAAACTCAGCCCAGGGTCTGGGTATCTTTGTCTCCCTCCAGGTCCCCAATAAGACTCCCCACTGGCACAGCTGCAGGATTAAGTCCTTAGCCGAGTCTCCAAGCCAAGTCCTCCAGCACCCTCGCTGTGAAACCAGTGCTTTGTGTCCTTGCTCCAAGTAGCTGACACACACACTCTTTGAAATGTAATTTTCACACACGCACACCTGGGATAGGCTGGCACAGATTATCCACTCTACCAACTTTGCCCAGACTATAAGGTAGATTCACTGCTACCAGTCAGTTACTCTAAGGCTCTTAAAAGGGCATCCAATTATACTCAGTGAAATTAATATTAATACAAATGGTAATGTTGACCATACAGCAAGGCTTTCAGGAGTGGTCAGAGTTATCACCAAATAAATATATGCAAATACTCTCAAAACTTAAATATTTTCTAAAAGCACCAGCCACAATGAAAAGTTTATATACATTTAATAATAAATAATAAAAGAACATGAGATTACTGAATATCTATTTACACTAAACACCAAAGTTTCAACCACAGGAAATATTAAAATAACACAAATGAAGAGATTCACAAAGATACAGAAAACCAGTGCTTACTACTCTCACTATATTTTTCTGACTAATCTAAAGGGTTACTATTCCCTAGTTCACTTACTACAGCAAGGCAAGATTAAACAGGTGAGGGATGCTTCTATGTCAGGTTACAAGAATAGACTGCCTAGCCTGACTGAGAGACTTCTTAATATAATATCTAAATATTATTTCTGGGATAGCTTACAGGATGACATCACATCTGGTCATCTGACTTCTGGTTCCCACACTATCCCCTTTGGCTACAAGCTGCCAGGATTTGGCAGTTATGTGTCAATAATACACACACATAGAGCTTTGCTAAGATCTGCTGCACCTCCTGGAAGTCAGAAAACAATTTTACACTTCCACTCCTACAGAGCTATTAAACCAAGCTTCTCACAGACATTTTGTCTCTGGTGCAGTCAGAACTATAGGATACAATCTTTATGGCTTAATTTAATTTTAGTTATTTTCCAAAGTTAGCTGGAACCAAGCTTAACCTTTTCTTTTCCAGTATCTTGTGTTATAATATATACATTTAAACAGTTACAATAATGCATGTACATTTCTTTGCTTTTCAGCAGGGCACACTGTTGATACATTTTTAACACAAGCAGCTTTACAAATACATTTTCAACACATGCATCTGTGCAAATCAGTTTGATATACAAATATAATTCTTTACAAAATTCCAGCTAGCTGTGCTTGCATATGTTACACATCTACTGCCCTACTTCTCCTGGCATGTCTGGCAATACCTCAGATCAGCACATCTCTCTCCCCTCTGGGGACTCAAGCTAGTTTTTTAAAATGACCCTTGAGAAGCATTGCTTGAGGGTAATGACTGTGTCTGGAAATACAGTACCCCATACCCTGTCTTGAGATTCCATCTGTCTTGGCATTGCTGACCCCACTACAGTGTTGCACTGAGGTCAACAATGGGTCTATATTAGATGAATGAAAGTTCATCTTAGCGAACGCTCACATGAGCGAATATCCAGGTACTCAAAACTGAAATTGTGGGGGGCTGTGCCCCCCATGCCCACCCTAAATATATATTCCAACTCCGAGATCTCACTACAGTGAGAAAAGGGAAAATATTCCCATCTTCACTGTATCGCAATCTCAGAATTGCGGTTTCGAGTTCCGCAATATTCGCTCATGTTAAGATGAACTTTTGTTCATCTAATATAGACCCGTCAACAATAGCTGACTCATTCACTTTCAGCCCTCAGACAAGTTAATTTCTTAGGGCATCCAACTGGTCAAATTAAAAGGGGTCTCACTACTTTAAAAAAAAAGCATTAGTAACAAATGACGGGCAAGTAATAGTTTATTTTTTAATCGCACATGCCTTGCTCAGCTCTCTACCTGCATAGTCACCTTCCCTTTTATTTAACTAAAATCTAGTTCAATTCTGGCCCTCCCCCATGTGTAGTGTGAGCTTATTTCAGTCCCAGAAACAACGGGCGCCATTTTAAAACTAGGAATCCTCCCCTGCTGGTCTCACAGTGAGTTTATATGTAAGTACATTATTTTTATGAACTGTGCAGTGTAACCATTACCTGGTGTTTTCTCTGGCTTAGTGACTGTGTTTTTGTAAGTTGTCCTAAACCTATGTCTTGTATCAGAAGCTAATTTTACTACCTGTTTAAGTGACTGGGTCTGTTATCACTTTAAACATTTGGTTGGCTCCAGAGGCTCTTGATACATTGTTATTTGAAACAATTTAGAGCAGACATTGTACCAGAGGCTAATTTTGTCTACATGTTTAAGCACCTGTATTTTGATTCAACTTTAAACCTGTGGCCATTGCTGGAGGCTAATCATTTACATTGCAAAACAATCTATTTGTTTTACTGGTATGTGAAGTTATCTTTTCATGACTACATGACTGCCTTTGATATATACTTAAACTTATGGCTGGAACCAGAAACTATTTTTTACAGTGCTAAGCATACTATTTAGTTCATCCAGAATAGGGCTTTGCAATAGAAAGTTCAGCTTACCTGTTGAGGAATATGCAGCTAGTGTGTGCAATGATATATAAGTGCAGCATTTACCATAGATCAAAGATATAGCTATTGCTATAATTAGACTGTTTACTTACATCTGCACTACTATACTGTGATTAATACTCTAAACTGTTTATTTTGTGGTTGTTAAAATTGTGGTATTTCACAATTGCCTACTGTTCTCTAAACTGTTTTTTAAATGTTTTTGGGTGTTAAAGCTATGGAACTTTACAAGTGCTCACTGTTCACTACCATCTTTTACTGTCTTATTTTTCTCAGCCCCAAGACAGTTGTGTCCCATACATTCATGTCACATATCCTGTGGCAAATAACACCACATAACATAACATAACTAAAGCCAATGGGAATCCCAACTATCCCGAAGAACGTTGCAGAACTTAAATGTAGGTCTCATTATAATACAAAAGGCATTAGTAGGTTGTTTTATTTTTTATTTTGATGTATTCCTTAATGTACTGAACATAACTGCATGAGCCAATAGCAGGAATTTCAGTTCTCCCCCCACCTTACAGAAAAATCCTGGTTTCTAACCTTCATGTCTGTAAAACACTCCACTCTAAACTATAATACTAGCCCTTAACTTCCCTAAAGAAACTTTTGGCCATCTGTTCTTTTTTGTCTGAGATATATCCCCAATACTATTCCAGTCTGTTTCTTAGAGTCAGCAATAGCTAACTCGTTCACTTACAGCCCTCAGACAAGGTATTTTTTTAGGGAATCCAACTGGTCAAATTAAAAGGGGTCTCACTACTTTAAAAAAAAAGTATTAGTAACAAAAGAAGGGGTAACATTATAGACCTGACTTCAGAGCAAGTGATAGTTTATTTTTTAATTGCACGTACCTTGCTTGATAGTTTATTTTTTAATTGCACATACCTTGCTCAGCTTATCCCACTCCATTCACCCTATGGGCTCACACTGCTCCCCTACCCTGCCCCAATTCCCACCCGCCCCAAATACTCCTACATTTACACCTGCATAACCCCTCCCACACTCCAATCACAACACTTCACACACCTATCAACCACCCTATAACCTAAATTAGCTAATCAAAACCTACAATTAATCTATAGTACATAACATACAGCCTTCAGTACATACCCAATCACTAAGCGTGCATCACCAATACCCTATCCTCACATTTATCCCACATTAAACAAAACACATACCTACTTACCCTACATCCACAGATAGTACAATGTTACTTTATTAAATTCCAACCGTCCTCCTCCTATTAATAGCTTCACAGCTCACATTGTATCATGCACATCTTAATACCACATGGCAACAGCAAACCTCCACAATTCCTTACCCAACAAAACAAACAGAAACCTCCATTATCATTGCTGCTAACATCTTTAATATAGAGACCACCTCCCTTTACAAATTGCAGCTTGTCCCCCTCAAAACACAATCACCTACATCATTGACATATTCTAAAGCATTACAATGATACATAAAAGTAATAGTGAACATTGCATCACAACTATTTCTTAGTGAAGACACACATCCCAACCCTGGTGCCCCAACAAAACCTATCAGCCTCCCATCAACCCTGCTAAACCTCACCAGAAAAAACTCCAATCTCCTAATATTAAATCTAAACATTAGAAGTATTCTCAACAAGACCAGTGAACTCCACGTCACCCTCTCACACTACTCACCTGATATAGCTGTCTTAACAGTAACATGGCTTAAATTAGAGATCAACAACAATGAGATAACATCCCCTGCCTATAACATACGTAGTCAAAACTGGATAGGAAAAAGAGGCGGAGGTGTAGCAATACTATACAAAAATAATCTAACCCTCAAAGCTATAGACATAAGCATCCCAGATGTCACTAATACAGAAACACTATTAACTAAACGTTTACTTAATTCCAAAAAGCAAATAAACATAGTAGGTGTCTACATCCCACCAAGGAATAATACCCCTGCTCTAGAGCAAATCCTACAATGGGCATATAAGCTCCTTCTCCCAAAAATAATTAAACTTGGAGACATTAATATCAATTGGTATTCTTGTAACTCAAACACACTTACAAACCACATTTCTCTGTATGCCTTCTCCCAACTAATCCAACACACTACCAGGATAGACAAAACATAAAAAAAATCAATCCTAGATTGGATACTCACCAATCAACCCAACCTCTCTCAACTCACAGGCTGTCTCCCTGACATCCTTAGTAACCACCACCCCACCTTTCTACTCCAAATAAATAAACTCTTCCAAAACCCCATCATATGAGCAAATCAGAAACAAAAAAAATGTCAACTCCCAAGAGTTCATAGATGCACTCAAAAGCTGCAGATGGGCACCTCTCAAATACCTCCCATTAGACAAGGTAGTGGAGTTATTTAACTCCACCTTCCTTAGCATCCTAAATAAGCTTACCCCACCTTGAACAATTAGGATAAAAAACAACTATACCCCATGGTTAACTAAAGAAACAAGAGCTCTACTAAAAGCAAGAGACAAAGCCTGGGACAGTTGGCACCATAACAAACCACTAATCAATCATCAGAAATGCAGAGAACTAAGAAATTCTGCCAAAAAATATAAGACAAGACTAAAAAGAATATTATGCTAAAACACAATTAGAACACCAAGGAAACCCACAGAAGCTCTGGTTAGCAATCAAGAAAATCCTTCAGCCTGGTCAAATCACTACCCCCTCCCCAAACACTGACAACACCATAGATGACATACCCACACAATTTAACAGATTTTTCACCAATTCTATACTCAAACTAACACATAATAGCCACTCCCACCACTCCTCTCTCTCCAACAAAAAACAACAATAACTTCTCCCTACAACAAAAAAAAATATTCTTGTTTCCCACCTTTTCTAAGCTAGCCTAGTCCAGTTTTCAGGTTCTGCTGAATTCAGGGCTGAGGTTCAAGTTCCTGTGTTGCCCATATCCTTTCTTGGATAGGAGGAAGTTTCTCTGTTCACCAGTGAGAGTAGGGAGCTTTGGGCAGCCTATCTGTCCCTGGAGGAGTGGTCTCAGCCCAGCAACTAGTAGTTTATTGGCCATTTTGGGCTAATTTCTATCTCTTTCATCTCCCTGCTTTAAAACCCGCATTTGCTCAGTTTTTGCACGGCTTTGTGCACCGCGCAGTGCCTGTTAGATAGGGTTAAACTATTCCAGGCTCCACGAAGTCTGCTCTTCAATTTTTCCCTTGGAATTAGTCAAACTCTCAACTAAAGCACTCTAACCTTCCTTTTACAGTCCAGCACTTGCTCTAAGCTCTTAGTAAGCACTAATAAATGCTAACACTACACCCCTCCTTTACTATACAGTAGTACAAGGCCCCCTATTCATCCCTTCCAGACAATCAGTAAATCAGTTCAGTTACCCATACAGGCATGTCCAAAGGGCAGTTTCAGGTGTACTCTCCAGTCCAGCTGGTGAATCTGGGAATCTTAAGGCGATGTTACAATTGCTTCATGTACACAGACAACCTTCTCCTCCTTCCAACAAACACACATGTATGTGAGAGATGCAACTATACAGCCAAACTAGTGGCCAAGCTCTCTCAATCCAAGGCTGAAACAGTCAGTCAGGAGGAAAAGGGAAACACTTGCACCACACTACCAGTTTCATGCACACCAGTCATATCTGCACCAGCAAACAATACACATAAATACACAAAAACATACTCGGAGGCTCTAAATAAAAATCTGCCTAAGCAACAGAGACCTCCAAAGCAGACATCCAAGCAACCTCCACCCTCTAACAACAACCACGTATCACATACTTCACAAAGTCAGTGTGCCATGCAACCACAGCCCTTAAGGCTAAATAACACACCCAATACACTAGTAATAGGTGACTCGATTGTCAGGCACACTGACGTTCCACTCACTAGACTGGATGAGGAGAAGGTTACTGTAAGCAGCCTGTCAGGTGCCGGGATCAGCCACATAACACAAGCACTCAGGTCACTCCAAAACAAGTACAAATATGACTCTGTCATTGTACATGTTGGTGTGAACGACCTGAGATGTACCTCCCTGAACTACATGAAAAGAGACATAGAGGAGCTCTCTGATCATGCAGCCCAGGCCGGTATAACCCTGACCCTGAGTAGCATCTTGCCCTCACCAAGAATGATGCCACAGTATAAAGAAAAAATTATCAGTTTTAATAATTGGCTAAGCTGTTGGTGTCATTCAAATAGGATCCAGTGTCTGTCAGCCTGGAATGACATGCTTGACAAGCCACACTGCTTCACTAGAGATGGCCTGCACCTGTCACCCATAGGCTTTCGAATACTGGCCAAGGCTCTTGCCACCCCCATAGTGCCTTTTTTAGGCAAGGCTCAAAAGACAAACCCACCTCCATAAACAACACAAGTAACCAAAAACTGGGGGTAATGCTACTCAATGCCAGAAGTCTAATCCTCAAAATGCACGCACTCGAGGCACTCCTCAGTGTGGAGAAAATCAATATCTGTGCAGTAACAGAAACCTGGTTCAAGGCTCCAGAGAGCACCCCAGCACTACCAGGCTACAACTCATATCATATCTTTCAGCCCCAGAACCCGGACCGAAACACAAAATGAGGGGGTGTATCCATCTTCATAAGGGATACCCATACCTCCAGGTTAGTAGCACAACAAGAGGCCTCAGAGACCATCCATGTGCAACTAACAGTGGGCAAAGCTGCTTTGCAGATTGTAGCTTGCTACAGATCACCCACCATGTCTCAGGACCCCCACTCAGCATTCCTGAGAACATTGGAAAATATGAAGATCCTACCAAACAGCATAATACTTGGTGATTTCAACTACCCAACCATTGACTGGGAAAACTACTCAAGTACAAACTCCTTTGGCCAATGCTTCCTAGAATTTATAAACTCAAATGCCCTGGAACAACTGGTCACCATGCCCACAAGAGGTGACAACATACTGGACCTGATCATCACCAACATGGGGGATCAGTGTTCCAAACCAGAGGTAAACCACTCACTGGTAAGATCAGACCATAAACTAATCACACTGGACATCCACATCCCGACCCCACCCCCAGTCAAGGAAACCACTGTGAAAAACTTTTCAAGAGCAAACTTCACACTTCTCAAGACCGAGGTGGAAAGTTTCAAAGCCCGCTTGCTAGAGCATAATGCTGCCCAAACCACAGAATCCTTCGCAAATGCATTCTATGAGCACCTACAGGAATGCATGGATCGAGCCATCCCAAGTAAAACCAAGACTCACTCCTCCAAAAAGAGGAAACCATTCTGGTGGTCCCTGGCCATAAATAAGCTATACAACAGAAGGAGGAAAATATTACATGATAGAGCAAAATCCCAAAAAGGAAAAGCATCCCTGATCAGTATTAGCAAGAAACTATGATCCCTCATAAAATCATCCAAGGCCAGTTTCGAAAGAAAAATTGCCAAAGACTCAAAAGATAATCACAAAGCCTTCTTTAGCTATGTCAAGAACCGAGGTGGCAACTCTCAGATCTGCTCTGAGCTAGTGCAAAATGGCAAAAAATATGCTGAACCAACTGACATTGCCAACATCCTGGCCGACAGGTTCAGTGCAAACTTTACCCCCCCCCCCCAAAAGGGACTGTGTCCATCCCAGAAGAATGTAGAGCCCCAGATATCACAGACACACAGGTGAAAACAGCCCTATCCAAAGCCAAAAACACAGCATCAATGGGACCAGATGGTATCCCAGGCTCCAAAAGGAACTTAACCCTCACCTAAATTCACTGTTTAGACTCAGCCTTACCACAGGCTATGTACCCAAAGAATGGCGTACAGCAGCGGTCATCCCACTCCACAAAGGTTGTGCCACAACAGAACCTGGGAACTATCGTCCTATAAGCCTGACCAGCCTGGTCTGCAAAGCTATGGAGCGCATCATCATGGAACTCATAAACAAAGACATTGGGAACCTCCAGGCACTGGACCTTACCCAAGTCAGCTTTGTTGAAGGCAGATCCTGCCTCCTAAACCTAGTTGACTTTTTTGAAGCAATTACCAAGGCCATAGATGAGGGAAAGGTAGTCCACACAGCCTACCTGGACCTCGCTAAGGCCTTCAACACAATTCCCCACTCTGGCATTATAGATAAGCTCACCAGCTTGAACATTAACCTCTATGTCACTAGATGGGTTGCCAACTGGCTCACGGATAGAACTCACATGGTCAGAGTTGTGGGTGCCATGGCTGACTCTAAACTAGTTACAAGTGGCATCCCACAGGGCTCAGTCCTGGGACCCCTCCTGTTTGGTATATACTTCTCTGAGGTACAGGCAAGCACGGGAGGACTATGGCTGACCAAATTCGCTCATGACTGCAAACTGGGGGCCATAATCGATTCTCCGGCTGACACAGACATCCTCCAGAAGGGTCTCACGGAGACAAATACCTGCTGTCAGAACCATGGCCTCAAGCTAAATGCCAAAAAGTGCATAGTCATCCCCTTTGGGAAAAACAAAGTGCCTACGAATTATCACATAGGTGGTAATCCACTAAGTACGGAAGATGTAATTAGGGATTTGGGGACCCAGGTAGATAGCAACCTCTCCTTTGATAATCATATTGCCAAGGTGGTTAGAAAATCCTTCTATGTGGCCCACCTAATCACAAAAGGGTTCACATCTAGATCAAGAGAGGTCACCGTGCCCCTCTACTCATCACTCATTAGGCCCATAATAGAGTACAATGCCCCATTTGGAATGTACCTTACTCAACACCTGCAACAGCTGAAAAACCCACAGAAGTACCTCACCAAGAGGATCGTGGGCCTGAAACAGATGCCCTATGCAGCTCGACTAAAGAAACTTCAGCTCTACCTGGTTGCTTACCGCCTGCTTAGCGGTGATCTCTGCCTGACGTACAAGGCCATGTCCAACCCGGAATTTAATTGACATGCTCCACCTCAAGAAAACCAAATCTCTTAGAGCCACATGCTCCAGCAAGTTAAACCTCAGCACAACAATAAACAGGACATATTGGAGGGACAGATTCCTGTCTCAGAGACTCCCCTTGCTCTGGAATAGAATCCCAATTTATGTTAGGCAGAGACCCTCACTGACTCTCTTCAAGAGAAATCTTGGCGAGTGGATGGGAATTCATAAATATGCCCCAGGGATCACTTCAATGGCCCTGCTAGACAGAGACACAGGAAACTAATTTAAAAGGGAGGCGGAAGCCAACACATTCTGGCTAGGCTTATAAATGCCCTTGGGCAGATAGCCTAGTACCTACATATGAACCTATTCCTACTGTCACCATAAAAATACCTCAAAACACTCAAACCAACATCCCTAGCTGCAGATAAACTACTCACAGACTATCTCAAAATCACTGCAGAAGTCATCACCTATCTTGTATCCATCCTTATAAACTGCCCCATCACTGAACAACAGATCCCAACTATCTGGAAAATAGCCCACCTCATTCCACTACATAAAGGCAGCAGCTCTAAAGAGCTTTCCAACTACTGTCCAATTGCTATCCCCTTCCACTATCAAATATTCTGAAAAAATGCATCCATACCCAATTCCTCCACTATATCCTCACTAACAATTTACTCTTCAAAACTCAACATGGATTGCGCCCATACCATAGTACAACCACTGCCCTTCTAAGCTTCACTAACTCTGTCAGCCTTCTCCAAAATGAAGGTAACCTGTCTCATCTATCTTTCTTGACCTTTCAAAAGCATTTGACATGGACTTACACTCCAGACTGTCAAACACAGTATCAGCATTTAAAACTAGCCACTCCACACTCACCTGGTTCCAGAGATATCTGACTGGGAGGCAACAAGCAGTCAAATATCGTCCCACTGCTGTCAGTCACATTAGGGGTCCCACAAGGATCCATTCTTATCTATTCATATGGTAGTAATAAACCAATTTTAACACTTCTACTCCTCCCATAGAGCTACTAAGCTAGGCTTCTTACAGACATTTAATCTCTGGCTGCAATCAGAACTGTAATTTTATGGCCTAATTTAACTTCAACTATTTTCCAAAGTTGGGACTGAGCTTAACCTCTTCTCTTCCAGTATCCTGTGTTACAATATATACATTTAAAAAGTTACAATAATGTATGTACATTTCTTTCCTGTCCAGCAGGGCACACTGTTGATATATTTTAACACAACCAGCTTTACAAATACATTTTTCAACAGAAGCATCTGTACAAATCAGTTTGATATACAAATGTCACATAATTCTTTACAAAATTCCAGCTAGCTGTGCTGGCATATGTTACACATCCACTGCCCTGCTTCTCCTGACATGACTGGCAATACCTCACATCATCACACTTATAATACTGGTTTCACTAACAAACTTGCTTCTTCACCTGTAGATCCCTAATCACACCCACCAACATGTTTAACTATACTCATACAGTCATGTGACTTACCTTACTGCATCTAGAAAGATTAAAATGTAGATGTCATAAATTCATATTCTACCTGACTGAATGAAACAAAACTGGAGCAGAACCTGTCATAATTCAGTATTCATACTTGCTAAGTATACATTTTGAATTAGTATGAATTACAAACATTGCATCCTGCTACAAAAAGTTTCACTTGAACCAAAAAAAAAGAAAAAGAATCGTAAGAACCCATCTTGTGGACAAAAATGGTATAACCTCAGATCAAAGTACTCTGAGAAAAACAAAGCTCTAAATAACAGTCTATTCTTAATTTAAAGTAAATATTAGAATTCATATTTGGAAATCAATAACATTTTCAAATATTAAATCCTGCTAACATTTTATTGCACATAAATCCTTCAAAAATAACATCAAAAAGGCACACTCAAACTAGGAAGAAATAGTACAATCCACAGGTATTCCTTTATACTTATTAAATCATGCACATGCATAGTGTTTGACCCACTAACAAGCATCATATACTACCTACAATATATTTTGTATATTTTTTAATCTTGTTTTTGTCTCTGTGTGACACCTCTGCTGGATGCCAGTGAAGCTGGACTTTCTTGATGGACATTCCTGGTTAACAGATATAGTTAATTAAGTAAGTGAACAAATAAGTAAGTAAATAAACAAACAAAATAAATACACAGCTGCAAAAAATAGATCATGAAGAAATGATATTCCATTTATCTGTGAAGAAGAAATAGTAGAAAGCATTAGAAATGCTAAAGAGTGGAATGGAATGGAAATTATCAATAATGACGTAGGAAACCTCCAGACATTGCACTCAACCAAATTTGGTTTCATCAAGGTCGGTCATGCCTACTTAGCCTGGTGGGCTTCTTTGAGAAGGTCACCAAAGCAATGGATGAGGGCAAAATGGTTCACACTGCCTACCTTGATTTGGTCAAGGTATTTGACACAATACCCCACTTGAGCATTGTTGACAAACTCAAGAGGTTAGGTGCAAACCCTTATGCAGACAGGACCCTGGAAGTTAGAATTGGAGAGCCCACCTCTTCAAAGAGGCCATTCACAAGTGGAGTCCCTTAGGTATTGGTCCTTTTTGGCATTTCCTTCTCTGAAGTTAAAGCCAATCACAATGGCCTCTGACTAACTAAATTTGCAGATGACTGGAAATTAGGAGCTGTCACTGAATTGCCTACTGACACAAATGATGTCTAGGAAGAGGTGACACAGACAAACAACTGGTGTCAGAGCCATGGAATAAAACTAAATGCCAAGAAATGCATAATAGTATTCTTTGGGAAGTCATGCGTCCCTGGTAACTATCATATTGACAACACAACCCTAAGAGTTGACCCAGTAGTCAGGGACTTGGGGACAAACATGGACAGTAATCTTGCCTTTGATCATCATGTGCCTACAGTAGTGAGAAAATCATTCTGTGTTATGTAAAGTATAAACAAAGGTATGGCATCTAGACCCAAGGAAGTCATGGTTCCACTGTATTCGGCATTCATCAGATCTATCAATGAGTATCAAGCCCCCTTTGGTATGTACCCAACCAGGCATATCCAACAACTGGAATGTCCACAGAGGTTACTCACTAAAAGATTACAGGGAATAAATAACACGTTCTCTGCAGACCACTTCAAGGCTGTATTCCTGAGATCTATGCCTAGCATACAAAGGATTGTCAGACCCCACTCTGATGGACCTCCTGCACATCTGCACCAGAATTACCCATTCTAAATATTTAAACCTTGCTTGTGATATAAATAGGACCTGCTGGAGCGACATGTATGTATTCTGGAGACTACCCCTTCTCTAGAACAGGCTCCCCATCCATGTAAAGCAGAGTTCCTCCCTAACCTTGTTTAATAGCATCTTTGACAGCTGGATGAGGAACAGGAAATTCATCTCTGGTTTAGTACCTATGCCTCTAATGGACACAGGCATCCTGTAAATGGTTCATTTCCCAAGCACCTGCTTATAAATGTTTCACTTCCCTTGGATGGGGAACAGGAAATTCATCCCCTGGTTTGGCACCTATGCCTCTAGTGGACACAGGCATCCTGAAAATGGTTCATCTCCCAGGCCTCTGCTTATAAATGTTCCACTTCCCAAGCCTCTGCTTACACTTATCAAGTGTACCAGAACTTGTCAGAGTTTTGGGATGTATGGCTGGGCGTAAAAAAGCCCCTGTGGTTGTTAGCCTAGTAAACATCTATGAACCTATAAAATTTTGCATTAAGACACAATTATACCAATCTTTGATGCAAATAGTCCCATGTTATTAAAATGGATGAAAGCTATGTAGCACTTGACACAGTTTTCAGCCAGATGCAAGAAGAAAATCAGAAACCATGCTATATGTAGACAAACACATGCCTGATGCTGAGACGAGAAAAGCAAGAAAGTATAGTAATATCTAAATATTGAAGATGGTTGATCAAAGTTTCTTGGTTAATAATACCTAAGGAATACTTTAAGAAGTATTTTCATATAACACATAAAACCCACATAGGGATTATAAAGACCAAATCAGTTGTGAGTGAAAAAGAAATATGATTTCAGAGTATGTATGAAGTGAGAATGACTTTGCTAAAATATTTCTGTGCCAGAGAAGTGTGCAATACAATCAATCTGTTCTTTTACAGATGCCAGACACCTAACCCCCCTCAAAAGTGGACTAATTTAAAGTATTAAATCTTCTGAGACAGTATATGACAAAGACAACATTTTATTTCTTGTTGATGTTTAATCAAGATTTCTCATTGTAAAGTGTTTTCCACATCATCTATGCAGTGATACTATCTTTTGATAAAATATTTGCAACATCTGGCATACCTGAGACAGTAAGAACTGACAATGGTCCACCTATCAACAGCCACCAATTTAAGACATTTAATGAGTGCCAATGTTTACCCACAAAAGGTGCCCCTACTCTGGCCACAAGCCATCTGGCCAGTGGAGCACTTCATACAGGATATCAGCAAGGTAATAAGGCTTGTCAGAGGCATGCACTGGAAGCCTCAGCTAGACATATTACAAAGGGCCTAAAGATGTGCTGTATATTTGCTTGTTAGACTTGTACCAGACAGCCTGTTACTTAGGCACAACTTTAAGAACAGAAAACCTTGTGTGACTAGACAAGTCAGAAGAAAAGGCTGTACAGAGAAGGACACCATGAAATTATATGCTGAAGCAAGAAGGAGTAGTTCAAGGACAGACTGAGCATCAACATAAGGATATCACAGAGCCATAAATAGGGTGGGAAAAAGAGTGTATTTGGCCTAAGCCCAAGCTCTCAGGGGGTCATGATCAGTAGGTGCAGATGGTGCTAATACTGCATTTGTATACACGGCTGAAGTAATTAAATAAATAAACAAACAAATAAATAAATACATACAATGTAGTAAGAACTGGCTTCTTAAATGAATGTTTATACTGCAGTAACACTTGTACTCAGAAGCTCTTTAAATGAGTGTTCATACTGCAGTAGCACTTGCAATTAGGAACTCCGCATCTTAGTAACTGTAGCAAGCAGCTTTCTATAGCCTTACAGTTACAGTTCTTCAAAAGATCTTTTTTCTCTTTCAAATTCTACAAGACTTTTGTTTACCTTTATTTCCTCAACTTTGGGCTAAGAGGTATGTGAGTACAAAGAGGTGCTCAGAGTACCATGTGAACTAGATGTGGCTCAGTTATAACCACGTTTTCAGGTGGACACAATCAGTAATCTCAAAAGGGGGGAAGAGTGAACTCAACTAAGTTAACAGCATTCAAATTCAAATTTGGATGTACTTGAGGGTTTAAAACCAAAGTAGTGCTACATGAAAATTGCAGTAATATAATAATAATAAGAATAGGACAATAAAACATTAACTATAAAATGATGAACACCAGTGTCACAGCACACGTTAGCCCAAATAAATGTCTTTTTGAATTGTTTAAAATCCATGCCTGTTGGAGACATCCTCAATCACCCTAGTAAGACATTCCAATGGTAACAAACCTTAAGAAGTGAAGACATACAAACCAGAAGACTTGAATAGAACTCTTGGGGTCTCCAACAGTCTCAAGGTGGATGACTGTAAGACATGTGTAGTTTGATACAAGATTAATAGCTTGTTAAGATAAAAGGGATTCATGACACAATGGGCTAAACAGAGCAGGATCAGAGCCTTACGGGAGATGTGACTCAACTGGCAACCATGGCAGAATGTGTAGAACCATCATGATGTGGTGACATTATGATACATCTGTCAGTAGCCAGGCTATGGGGTACTTCTCATGTAGCTTATGTTCTGAGGCTGGGCACTCCAGGTACAAAGCAGCCCAGTAGACCAGTCTAAAGAAAACCAAGGCATGTACTATCACAGGAAGATCTACAGGAGGAATAAGATGCTTTATAATTATAATGATCCTCGAGTGAGAATAAGAGGACTTGACAACAGCAGACTGTTGGTCCTGTAGGGTGAGTCTGTCATCAAGAATTACCCCTAAATTCCACACCTCCAACATGAATTCTAGTCTATCACCACTATAGATGATACTATGGGACAGCATGGGAGCAGATGCATTTCAACAGTGACATGCATAGACATTGCATCCATCTTAGGGATTGTGAATTTAAGCAGAACATTTTCTGTTGAGTTAGAATGTATTCCAGGTCCACGGCTAGTTTGTTTAGAGCTGACGTAGGTTCTTGAGGGAAGAAGAGGTACATCTGCAAGTTATCAGCTTAACAATGAACCCCTCCCTTGAATGCCATCCTTGTAACTGAAGCATGCACATGGTGAACACCAAGAGACCCAAAATAGAGCCCCATGGCAGTCCACAGTTTGGAGAGTACAGTGAAGAGGAATTAACTCCCAAAGTTGCCCTATGACTTCATCTGGATAGGTTGGAGGTACCTAAGAAGAATGTATATAGTCATCTTATTTCTTGCCATGTTGGCTAGGACAGCACTAATCAATCCCCTTCCTTACCCCCAAACGTTATATGTCACTATTATATTTCTTAATCTCTTATCCTTTATTTTGCTGCACAATCTGGAGACTGATTGCAACAGAGCAGAGCCCTCTCCTCATTCCAAATGAAATTCCCCCAACCTTTCCTGCTCTCTATGCAAACCAATTGTTATGGTAAGGATAAGCGTCTTGATTCTACTAGTAAACTTTACTTTGCCTACTTAATTAAAACTGTTACATTGTTAAATAAAGATGGCATGCTACTGATATATTAACTTACTCATTGCTAATACAGATTGCTGTAACTTCTAAAGATCATACATCAGTCAAAATATTTAACTGTGCATTTTGTAATTTTCTAATAAATTTATTGGTGACTTCTGATGCCTTCTAAACCATCATTTAATGGTTTATTATTCTTATCTAACACAGCTATTGTATTTGCTATCAATTGTGCTTGTGTAGTTTTGCTCTATCTAGCTTGTCATCCTGCCTTATGTAATGTAAGTGAATATATGTAGCACCACAAACACTAACTGTGGAAATGGTAGTTTTTCATAGTGTACAGATTAAAATCAGATCAGTGAATACAGAAAGAGAAATTATAATAGAGAAACTAAACACAGTTCAAGAACACAATAGAAACACTAAACAAATTTGGAAAGAATAGCTGTTCAGTCATTACAACTAAGAACTATTGTACCAATTTGTTGTGACAGCTAAAGAAAATGAGTCCTCAGCCAACAGCACAGCAGGCATCAATGTTCTCAGAGTAAAATATGATGATTAATAAACCAATAGCAAGAAATAGCCTTGAAGAGACAATTAGAGAACCTCCTGGTGCAAGCTACCATAGCATTGCATGAGGAGATGAAACAGGTATTAATTTAAATTATATGAATTAAATATTTTATATTTTGTCCTGAATTATAGATCAAACACTGTTTTTTCTTGAAAATTAGGTCTACTGCAGTACCAGAATTTTAATTGTCTTTACCATGGTTGAAGAAAGCTAGAAGCAGGAAAATAAATATTCAAGTGCTGTGTAGTGGTGCCATTTAAGAAGAGTGGAAAAAAAACTGTCAGCTGTGGTGTAAATAACTAGCAAAGGTGTTTGCAAAAGGTGGCAAGGTACAATCACAGAGGAACAACAGAAGGAATACTTCAAATTGTCTTTGTCCCGTGTGTCATACATAATCCAGTAGTTCTTAAGTTGCCACACCTGTGCACTGATGTTAAGTACATAGAAAAATAATATAAATAGATGCAGACCAGTAATGCTGTTAAACATGTAAATGAATCACTTGATTATATCAACACTATTTTAATAAACTAGTGTGTTCCCAAAAGCATTTCAGTAAAAGTATAACAAATAAAGCAACAATCAATGTGGCACTAATAAATGAATAAACCAAATGAAATGCCTTCCTAAAATGTTTTTGGGGTTTGAAATTCGGATATGTATCAGTTAACAGATTAATACATATTAAACCTTAAAAGCTGGCAGTTTGACTAGAATAGAACTAAGCAAGCATTAATAACAAACAACATTCGAAAGCACAGTTAAATGTAAAAGAGCTGAATTAAGTCAAGAGCACCAGCAGAAGCTGCAGCCTGGGCAAACAGAAGAGTCTGAGATAGCTGTAATTAAGGTAACAGACACACGTACTGAGTCGATGTTAAAGGATGGGTTAAGTTTTGTTAGGTGAGGCACACACCTCCTGGAGTATTCCTGAACACTGCATTAGCTTTCATCTTCTGAGAGGACACCTATGAATTCCCATGAATTGAACTCATAGAAAGACTTGAAAGGATGCAATGATGAAAAGCAAACATACTCATTTATTTGTTAACTTGTGCTCTAGTATCAAAAATTACTGCTGACTTTTTTGTTAGATGTATTGTCTATCTAAGAGCGACTACAGGAAGAGGTACTTTATTTGGATAAAACAGATAATGGCCTTTTAAATTAGGATCCATTGAGTGGAAGTGCATACTCTCAAAGTTGCGTGTTTCATTTGTGTTAACAGAAATTCAACTCTTCTCTGTTAAATTCAAAGATTTTAAAATTTTATTCAGGATCTTCAGTGTCAACCTGGCTTGATGTGGAATACGACCTACTGCCATGTTTATTCTGTTAAGTATGACATACAAATCTTTCTTATCATATTTACTTTGTTTTATAGTAACTGGTGTCTGTAACAGTTATTAATGAATTAAATTCATTCTAAGCCTTTACTGCATAATTGACTTCAATTAGTACCAAACAGCATGTGTCTGTTAGGTATAAGAGCATTTAAGTAATATAATTACCATTCAGTAAAATTAGAAAAACACATTAGTGTTGTGAAATTACTTGCAGACGAAACCTAATTATAGATGTGTGGAAAATAAGACATCCTGTCCTATTACCTGGAGGAACCTGCATAAACACCTCCATTAAGCTACAGATACAAAAAAACTGCATTAATGACTTATGGGCTACCAAATAAGTAACCTAGACTTACAAAATTGGCAGTCTTTGTAACTGTCACCACATAATAGAACACCTACCAAAAGGTTTATGTTTTTTATATTTAGCCTTATAGAATTACACATCTATCTATTTGTACAAAAATATTTTTATTGTGTTACCCTGTGTTTTGCAAGCATGCAGTTTTGCTATGCATTCAACTATGACAGACCAGATTAGAATCAGTTAATCACATTGACTTACTGATAAAGGATGTAAAGGAAATGTTACAAGTACCAGCTGTACAGCTCACAATCTGTACTGCAACTTATTTTTAGTCAGTATTAAGAAAGAAAATGTGCATTAGCCTGGACAATAACAATGACTTGAAGTCATGGTTCAATACACGGAAAAAACGCACTTCTAAAATGTGCCACAAAAATCTACAGCTCAGAAAAGGAGTGCAGACGAAACAGGCTCTTGTAGAAGTGAAACCTTGCATATACGAAGATGTGAAGAAAATTAAAAGTTCTGGGTGAAGATTTCAGTCCTAGGTTCCCTTCTGATGAACAGTGCTAGTGCAGTTGATCAAATTTGTTTTGTGGTGTTATGTACTGGTGACTGAAAAATCACTTGTTCAGCACAAAACTGTAACAGTACAGTACCATGATTTATATTGGATTGCCATGGGCAGCACATTCAAGGTCTTGAAATAAAATTATGAAATCTGATATATTTACAGAGATATTTGCCGAATGAAATGGAAAATGTATACATTTATCATGTGCTAATTGCTTGGAGTGAAAGCTTTACAGTCCGCATTTTAATGAACAAGTCGCTCTGATATGCAGCATGAGAAACAGCATGCTAGGGAGGAAGGCAAGGGAAATCCCCAGCGCTTCTTTTGAGATATCTTTCATCATATGCAGCAATGGGGGTATTTATCTATCCAGTGTTTCAGTCACTCAGAATCTATCAGAATGTAGTGTTGGCTGCAGGAGGGAGCAGGCTGAGAGTTAAGCAGCGATGTAACTAGCATGTGTACATTGACCATGATAATAGCTAGGACATCGTTGGGAATAGCATAGGGAATAGTCACGGTCTTATTGTATTTATGAGGATTACACAGAGCTCCCTAGTTGTTGTTTTTAAAGTAGCATTTTTTCCCAGTAACCGAGTATCCTTACTTAGATACCCCTGGAATGAGCAACACAGTGAAACTGATAGGTGATACTAGCTACATTTAAATAATAGAAGCCACCTGAATTATAGGGGGTAACCCTACTCAAGGTTTGACTGTGTTCACATAGCCAGCTAATCAGTCAGTCTCAATACAAAAGGGAGACAAGATTAGGCTGTAGGATATGCAATGAATGCTACCTATGCTGTAAGATAGTTCAAGATCGTTCAGCTTTATTGTAACTATATTAGGTAAATAACAAGTTCAGTTACGATTTCAGCATGTTTTAAACTTAGCTCAGCTACAAACCTACAATACAGTTGAATGCGCCTGTGGAAGGGACTCAGGGGTAACAGCTTGCAAATCCTATCATCTCATAGTGTGCTCGGATGTAAGCACAGAGGTGCTATGAGACGGTACTCAGAGTTAATGAGTTAAAATGGAGAACATCGATATTTGTGCTGTAACAGAGATCTGGTTCAAGGCAGCAGAAAGAACCCCTGCACTACCAGGTTATAACTCATTCCACACCTTTCAGCCCCAGAATTTGGACCGAAGTTCCAAAGATGGTGGTGTTTCCATATTCATAAAGGATGCACACACCTCCAGACTGGTAGCCCAACATATCGCATCAGAGATACTTCAGGTGCAGCTAACATTGGGTAAGACAGTGATTCAGGTCATAGCCTGTTATAGGTCCCCAACCATGTCCCAAGACTCACACTCCATGTTCCTAAGCACCCTGGAGAATATTAGGGTCCAACCTAACACTCTCATACTGGGCAACTTCAACTACCCCACCATTAACTGGGAAAACTACTCATGTACCAACACACTTGCCCAAAGTTTCCTGGAATTCCTTAATTCCAATGCCCTGGACCAGCTCGTTCTTACCCCCACTAGAGGTAGCAACATCCTTGACCTGGTCATTAGTAACATGGGCAACTATTACTCTACACCAATAGTCAACTCCTCGATGGTTAGTTCTGACCACAAACTAATCACCTTGGAAATTCACATCCTTCCCACCCTCCCCCACAAAAGTAACCACCATGAAAACCTTCTGCAAAGCTAACTTTGGGCTCCTAAAAACAGAGGTGGCTAACTTCACGGCACCCATGCAAATGGAGAATAGTTGCATACCTGCCAAATTATACACCAATGCACTGTACAAGCACTTACACAAATGCATGGATCTCACCATACCCAATAGAACAAAGATTCTCTCCTCCAAAAAAAAGGATCCAATCTGGTGGTCCCCTGCCATAAACAAACTCTACAACAGAAGGAGGAAACGGATGCATTATAAGGTGAAGTCCCAAGACTGGAAAAACTATCAGCCTCAACAAAAAGTTCAGATCCCTCAGCAAATCCTCTAAAGCTAGCTATGAAAACAGAATTGCAGCAGATAGTAAAGACAACCACTAGGCCTTCTATAGTTATGTAAAGAATTTCCATGGCAATACCCAGATTTGCTCTGAGCTGCTGCACAATGGTACCTCCTATACCAAGCCAACAGATATTGCCAATATACTGGCTGACAGATTCAGTGCCAACTGTACCCCTCTTCCCCCACCAAAGGGCCAACCACAATACCAGTAGATTGCCAGACACCCAGCAGTACTGCTGCACAGGTTAAAACAGCACTGTACAAGGCCATGAATACAGCTTATATGGGACCTGACAATATCCCTGGCTGTATTCTACATGAACTACAGAGTGAACTGGCACCAAACCTGTGTGCCCTGTTCAATCACAGCCTCACCTCAGGCTTTGTCCCTCCCAGATGGCGTACTGCTTTAGTCATCCCTCTCCACAAAGGAGGAGCGACTACAGACCCAGAGAACTATCGCCCCATTAGCCTGACAAGTCTGATATGCAAAGCTATGGAACGCATCATCATGGACCTAATAAACAAGGATATAGGGAATCTCCAAACTCTGGATCCCACACAGTTTGGTTTTGTGAAGAGTAGATCATGCCTGCTCAACTTGGTTGACTTCTTTGAATTAGTCACCAGGGCTGTGGATGAAGGCAAGGTGGTTCATACAGCCTACATTTATCTGGCCAAGACCTTTGATACCATTCCCCACTCAGGAGTCATAGAAAAACTCACTAAGCTAGGCATCAACCCCTATATCACTAGGTGGATTTTAAATTGGCTCACAGATAGAATCCACAGTGTGAAAGTAGCTGACTCCAACCAGTCATTAGGGGAGTCCCACAGGGATCAGTCCTGGGTCCTCTCCTGTTTGGTATCTACTTCTCAGAAGTCCAGACCAACATGAAGGGACTCTGGCTGACAAAGTTCACAGATGATTGCAAGTCAGGAGCCATTATTAACTCCCCAAGTGATGTTGACATCCTACAGGAAGGCATCACTGAGACCAACGACTTGTGTCAGAACCATGGCCTTAAGCTCAATGCCAAAAAATGTGTCATCATCCCCACTGGGAAAAACCTGGTTCCCATGAATTACCACATCAATGATAGTCCACTGAACACAGAAGGCATTATAAGAGATCTGGGAACACAGGCTGACAGCAACCTCTCTTTTGCCCACCATATTGCCACTGTGATCAGAAAGTCCTTCTGTGTGGCACATCTCATTACGAAGGGTTTTGCATCCAGGAAGAAAGAGGTCATTGTCTGTCTCTCTACACTTTCCTCATTAGGCCAGTCATTGAGTACAATGCCCCATTTGGCATGTACCTCACTAGACACCTGCAACAACTGGAGAGGCCACAAAAGTACCTCACAAAGAGGATCCTAGGCCTTAAATACTTGTGCTATATGGACAGACTCAAAAAACTCCAACTATTCTCTGTCTCATATCACCTACTTAGAGGCGATATCTGCTTGACTTACAAAGCCATGTCTGACCCAGCTCTGTTAGAAATGCTACATCTAAAGAAATCCCAATCCCTCCCCACTACATGCTCCAGAGACCTCAACCTCATTACCACAATCAACAGAACATACTGGAGGGACAAGTTCATAACCCAGAGACTGCCCATACTATGGAATAGACTTCCCATACATGTCAAACAGAGCACCTCACTGGTCATCTTCAAGAGAAATCTTGATGAGTGGATGGGAAATAGAAAATTCACCCCGGGGATCACTCCAGTGGCTCTACTTGACAAAGGCACTGGAAATTAAGGTCAGGTGGCATGATGCCAGGGTAACCCTATGGGCTAGGCTTGTAAAAGCTCCTGGGCCATTAGCTTAGTACACACCTATGAACCTATGAATACGTATATATCACCTGCATTACCTTTGCACACTGTTGGTTTGAGGTCTGAATGTGTGGAAGGATGTGTAGTCCGGTATGGCTGTGGTGTTGTCCACAGCCTTGAACCAGGTGTCTTTGACTGCACAAATGTCTGCATATTCCAAGTTGGGGGCACCTTCCACAGAGTACAGAGTGGGGTTTAGTGTTGCCATTCCCAGTGTGTTGCAGCATAACTGTGATGTTGTATGAAGATGGAGTTCTCATTGGAAATTTTCCTCCAGATAGTGCCTATAAGATGCAATGTGGGTGTGTCAGCAGCCTTTGTCCAATACTCAAAATCCCAGGGGGGTGAGAGATTAAGACCATCTCTGGCAAAGCATTGACGTCTGTTGAGCAAGTCATCCCAGGCAGACATGTAGTGGATCCCCTTCCAATGACAGCACACACTAAGGCAATTATTGCAGCCATCATTTTCTGTGTGAATTGAGCCATCATCCTAGGTGAGGGTCAAATGCAGCTGAAAGCTATGGGTATACCCACAAGACACACAGAGTGTCTAAGTTCAGTCATGTGTCTGCATACAGTCCTGTGACGTATGTCCCTAGTTGTACACACCTGCAGGAAATATGATGTCATCATTATGTTACCTGATATTCCTTGAGTTGCGGCAATGTGTGGTATGGCACATCATGTCATCTCACAGACAACTAACTGTGACATTTCCCATATCTAGCCTCATGACATGGACATCAATGTGTCTCTAGATGTAATCACCTATAAATAATAGGGTTCATATTAGAACCATGAATGCTTGAAATTTTGAATGGCATATGGTCGACACCATATGATTGAAATTTTAAGCGTTCGAAGGTTAAACGTAACGGCACAGTTCAGTGCAGAATGGGAGAATTTCCCTTTTCTGCACTGAAGTGTGATCTTGAAGTTGGTATAGTTAAGTAGGGGGGTGGGGGGGGTGCAGGGTGGCTTGCCCCCCCTGCCTGTAGTGTTAAGGTAAGTTTTTTTAATTATATATTCGAACTTTTAAACTTCAATCATATGTTGTCAAACATATGGGATTCAAAGTTTAGAAAGTTCAAATATATAATATAGACCCTAAATAATAGGTTTGCTGTTGTGTTTTGCCTTAGGTGTTTGACCAGTGAGACAGTGGTGCATACATTATTATTTGCTCTCCAGAGGTCATAGGATCATAGGATCATAGGAAGTTACTAGGCTATTGGCTCTGAGGCCCTTGCAAGCCTTGCCAAGAATTTAGCCCATTTTCCAACAAGTCAGCACCATATGCCACTGATCATCAGGGACACAGGTGGAATCAGGGGTGCATTTTCTGTTCCCAATCCAGTTATCCATGTTGTGCTAAAAATGTTTAATGAAGTACTCTTCTTTACGTGGAGAGGGAGTCTATTCCACAAAAGGTGGAGTCTCTGGGACACAAATCTGTCCCACCAACATGTCCTATGGATGTCACAGACCAGGTTGAAGTTGCGTGTGTGGTTTACTCGAATGGAGCTTGACTTGTGGATATACAGCAATCCCATCAGGGCGGGGTCTGAGATGGCTTTGTATGCCAGACAGAGGTCACCTCTGAAGAGTCTGTAGGAGACTGAGTAGAGGTACAGGGCTTTTAGCCTATCTGTGTAGGGTAGATGTTTGAGGCCCTGGATTCTCTGGATGAGGAATGTCTGTGGTCTCTCCAGCTGCTGCATGTGCTTTGTGAGGTACATGCCAAAATGGGGCATTGTACTCAATAATGGGATTTTCTGAGGTGTCTGTTGTTTGGGAATGTGTCTGGTAAGGAGCTGCACACATGCAGGTGTGTGTGATGTGGGTGTGAGTGGTGCAGGAGGTGAGCTGTGCATGTTGGCAAAGTGCTCATTGCCATATGTACTGACTGCTGTGTGAGACACCATGGAATCATGGTTTGAAGTACAGTCACATCTGTCACACATTGTTTTTGTGTGGCAAAGGAGTAGAGGAGTGGAGACAATTTCCACATCTTATCAGCAGTCATTGATAGTACCATTAGCAATACAGTCATGCTTGTGTGTACATCACAGCATGCCATTCTTATGTAGCTTCATGACAGATGGTGAAATGTAACATGTCACCTTTATGTAGGTACCCTAAGGTAAAACAGCACCTGATAGTGTGCCATACAATGCTTTGCCAGCAATGTGGCCCTTGGATTGACCATAATCCTGTCACTAGGCATGGTCGCAATACCATACCTACAGATATGATTCTGTGCAAGTCCTGCAAAATTAGGGTCATGCTGCCACACCCTTGAGGTTGACAGCCTGAAACACAGTGTTTGTAGGCATGCATTGCAGTGAAGATGTGGATGGCTATGCATGCACAGAGAACTTGTTCAACTTTGTTGACATTACATTGGCCTTGCAAGCGTACAATACCTGTCAAGCAACCACACAGCAAACTGGTTGTTGTGTGACATGATGTGGGAACACAGATGTGTTTCAGGTACATAACTGTACAATATGACATACCTAAGACATGTGGCAGGTGGACATACTTTGGCCAAAGGTGGCCAATCCTCTGCAGTAGGCCTCACAGCCATGAAATGCAGATATCTAATTAATCTGTTGAAGGACAGGATGCATGAAGTGCTGTGAAATGATCACCTAAGATGGATCACCACCACTGTGCTGCTTGTTTCAGCAAGCCTGAACATCTGTGTCACTGGATATTGCACATTATATTGCTACACTGCAGCTTTGCTCTTAATCACCATCTGGTCAGTTCCCGAGTGACATGCCACCAACCCTGGTACAGAAGGCATAATTCATGCAAAAGCCAATTGATTGCTCAGGTTGCTAATCAAGGCATTTACCTGGAGGAGAGTATGTGAAGCCTAAATTATGTGGGACAACCATGTGGATGAACAAACAGGCTGTGTCCTGCTTCTCATCATGAGCTACATAGTAACAATTTGCATGTGATGACAAAAAAAGTATCAGAGCATGGTATCCCAAGACAGAGTGGTTGTGGTAAGACCAGCAGTAGTAGTAAGCAGACACCAGCAATTCTGGGGATTTCCCTGCTTTCCACATTCTTCACAAGGTAATTGTGTCCTTTCAGTACACACGCTTGAGTAGTGCCCAACTGCAGAATATCTGTGTAAAACCTCCCACCTTACCTCCACAGGGTATGCATACTACGCTTTCTCCATTATTTGCCTGTGCTCTGTACAGACACCCTGAATGACTATTTTCTTGGAACATGATGGAAGTAACTGCAATACTTAGGTGCACAGAAGACAACTAGCATGCAGTGCCAAGCAGTGTCCCCAGATCTCACAGTCATCTGATATATAAAGCCATGAAAGGAATTAGCATGGATACCATCAGTAACAATTTCATACACCTACTGACACTGGACCAAACACAGTTTGTTTGGCTCAAGGATAGATCATGCTTACCTACCCTAACTGGTGGACCTCATTGAGTGTCACACTATGCAATGGATGACAGGAATATGGCTCACTCTATCAACCATGGTCTGGCAAGGTGTTTGACAATATTAGGGCAGCCGGTCCTGCTGCAAACTGTGTAGGTTATTTACAGAGTGGTATGTCAGCTGGTGGACAGTCAAGTGTCTGATAGTCATAATCTGGGAAGATAGCATTGAGTAGACCTAAGCTACAATGACGCCATACACCAGTGGACTTCCCTCAGACATCATTAATGGAGTACCCCTTGTTGTCTTTCCCTTCTCTGCATTCACAGCCACTGTCAGTGACCTCTGACTGACTACATTAGCATGTGATTGCATATTAGGAGTGGTCACTGAATCCCACACAGAACCAACAGTTATCCAGGATGGCCTGAGACACACATTCAGTTGTTGACAGAGGCACTGACAAATAGTAAATGCCAAGCACTGCACAATACTATCCTTTTGAAAGTCATCCACTCCTGGAAAATACAGTAGTGGCTGCACACCACACACAGTTGAGCCATTACTCATGGACTTGTGGACACAGAGAGTAATGTAGCATTTGACTTTCATGGGTCGGTAAGATGTGGGAATCCATTCAGTTTTGCACAACCTATATAGAAAGGTATAGCATGTAAATCGCAGAGTGTTATTGTTATACCATGTTTGGCATTCATCACACCTATGATTGAGTGCAATGGACCTTTGGTATGTCACTACACAGGCATATCTTACAACTGTAGCAGCCACACAGGTTCTGTGGTAAACCAGTACACACTGCAGATAACATGTTTGATGCAGTCTGTGTCAAGACCATAAATGTGTAGTCTGTCTCCTACATGCTTTGGAGAGGATGTATGTGGCTGCCATACAGGGAGATTTCAGATCTCACTGTGTACCTCCTGCTTATCCAAGACAGAACTAGCACATGTACAACCTGTTCTACACATGTACACCATCACGGTGGTATAAACAGTACATGCTGGAGAGACAGGTATGTAATACAGACACTGCACCCTAAATGTAACAGGCTCCCTATGCATGTGAAGCAGACATCCGCTGTTATGCACATCATCTGCAGGTTACACAATGGGATGCAGAATAAGACAATCATAACTGGTGTAGGACAAATGTCTGTAATGGACACTGGAAATCTGTAGATGAATCATTTCCATCACTACAGCTTGTACATGTGTTAGCTGCAGAAACCCTGGTGACACTTATCAAGGGTATCAGACTGTTTCACATATTAGGATGCATGAATAGTCTACATGACGCTATTGTCCTTGTTAGCCTGTTATAGACATATGACCCTATGGAGCTATGCACCTATAGTGCTGTACCTTGCTGGAGACATACGCTTTCTGTGCTGACATTCCATCCTGTGCTGTGATGTCTATGGGTTTATTGCCACTGTATATCTACTGGTGTCCCCTACAGACTCCTGAAACTGAATCATAAATAGCTGCATGACACACCTTTCATTGTGAAAGCATACAGCCATTACAACATCATACAACATGAGGTACATAAAATTTTGTGGCTTTCTCATTACAAATGTCAGCATATAGTATCTGTCAGTGACCAGTACAAGTGGCATGGCAAAGCAACACTGCAATACACAATTACATATTCATTTATATAGTCACCCTGTGCATTAGGCACATAGCTTCATTTCCCTGCATCGATGACGAGGATGACAGAGACGTGGCACATGTATCATCACTTGCACAGGGTATTGTGTGAGGATGCAGGAGGCCTAGGCTGACCCAATAGGTTGAAGGCATGTATGTGAGTCAGGAAAGGAAGCAGGCAAGATGGACCATGGAAATGTGCTGCGTGTGTCTGTAGGTGACCTGAATTTGACAGCAGTGTGTAAGTGAGTGCATGAACACAGCTAAGCTCAGTGCTAGCCCTACATGTGTGTACATTGGACAGCTTTGGATCATGCATTGTAGAACTAACAGTTCACTGTCTTCCCCCCCCCCCATGAACATGAGAACAGACTCTGCCAGGAGTTGCACTGGCACATCCATGGCCAGGGTCAGAAGCAGTGCAAGTACTTGATGGTGACTGTTGTCTGCTGGGACAGTGCTCTCCTTGAAAATGCACAGGACCACAAGCCCAAGGCCTGCAACATCTTGGTGTGGACAGCACACTCTCCACTGGAGTGCTGGATGTACTGCCACTATGAGAGCGTGATTGTACAAGGCCACAAGGACTCTCAGCAGATGTAGTTGCTGACTTATGTCCACGAGTCTGACGCTCAACTTCAACCAGACTTTCCATCACAATGTGCATTCAAAGACAGATATTCTGCAATCTTAGACAACCTTCTTTCCACTGCATTAGTGAACTGATCCAGGGTATCGCCAATGTGGTAAAGGCAATCACGGATGTAAAACTATGATGCATCCATAACCCTGAGCATTCATCTGGAGTTCTTTTCGGAACATGCCTGTGCCTCCATGATGGCCCAAAACATAAGCCAAGCGACCCATGATGAGACACCTGCAACAAGTGATGGAAGGATAGCTATGCACACCCCTGTCAATCCGCCTGTGTGGAACCTTGCCAGCTCTCTGGCTATGGCCAGTGTCTACACTCACTAGAGCCATAGTTGCCACACTTTCCTGTTCATTGTCCCCATCCTCTGACTGTCCAATATCTATGGCCTCTGGGGACTGGGTATGTGAAGTCATACTGATTGTGTGCAGTGATAATGAGGGCAGAAGAGGGATGTAAACCTCTGGGACAGATTCAGCCCCTGAAACCCCCACCTGTGCCTCACTTTAGCCACCATCATCATCAGAGCCTGAAGAGACACTGAAATCAGGTTGTTTAGAGGACAAACACCAACTCCCTCAGTCACCTGTGTTAAGAAAGGGAAAAGCAGTACATTAATATCTGCACTATTATGATCTGCAATATATGTAAAGCTGTATACACTGTTGTCACTATTACAGACTTGGTTAACCCCCAACCTCATATAGTAGGACATGAGGACATTACTTTTCCCACAAACATCTGCAGTTACTTGTAAATAAAACCTATTTATACTGCAATCTAATCAGCACCAATGAGGTACACTATTGACATTTGTGAAGACTATGAACAGTTGACAGATATGGCAATCTGTAATGTCCTGACAATACTATCACATTTATCAGTGTGGTCACACCTACAAGGCATAGGCATGGCTCTAATGTGTGTACAGTAAGAAAATATCTGTACAGTTGACAATCATCCCGACAGTACAGCAATCCAACCAGCAGGCCTGGGATGACATTTTAGGGACTACATTGCAGTAAATCTACATCTGTAACAAAACAGTGTTGTGCTTACCAGGAGCAGGACCACAACCTTGTCTGATTCCTGAGGGACCTGTGAAAAGCTGAGGGAGAGGTAATGTAAACACCACCACATATTGAACTATAACAGGGTAATACATCAATATATTTCACATTTACGGTAGTTACTTTGTTAATTATGTTGTTTAAAATCTGAGCCTGAGATTCAAATTGCAGTTAAACTCCCCCCAAAGAACAACCACCTGACACCCACGTAAAAGTATCTACACCCGGACACACTGAATGCTATAGTATTTGAATGCTGATCAAACTAACCCTGCCTGGATGCTCCTCTGGCATGAAAACTGTGGCACCACATCCATGATATACGGTATGATGGATGCCTAGGAGCTGTCATGTGTTCCTAGGTTCAACAGGAATTCCTCAGTGGCTGAGAATGGTTGTTCTGTTGCAGGACCTTCACCGGTGACACCACAGTCCCTGGCCACATCTGCTGTTCTTCTGCTGCATCATTAATCATATCTGTGGCACAATGTTGAACCTGCTCATATGTCCTGCTCTTGTCACCTATGGCATTAACATCACAAGGTCAGCCCACAATGCTGCCTGCTGTTCCCTGTTTTGCCTCTCCCTGGACAGTACAGGAGTTCATGGTGTTGATGGAGGCCTTCCAGTATTATATAGTTTTCAGCATCCATAAAAGGGGCACAGCATCTGGCATGCATGTTTCCTGAAAGACAACAAAATGGGAACACATGTCAGGATCACATATGCGGAAGTACACTATGTAGAGATACAGCAAGAACAGAATGGCTGGCATTAGCCACTGCTTGATCACACATGTCATAGTCCTCAGTGTGAAAACATACTAACCATGTGGATACAACTAGGATACTCACAATAGACAGTTATTCCTGTGTGTGCCATGACAGATACTGCTGTATGATCATACACCCAACACAAGAGTCCATTGTAGTGTGTCCCCTAAGGGCAACCCCCCTGATAATATGTCAAAACAACAGGGTCAAACAAATATCAGTGTGGTATTACAACCACTATAAAGGGACATTCCCATGAGACCTGTGTACCACATTGACAAAAAACATTCCACCCTTGATGTACTGCACATAATCTGTAAGTGTAACAAATCTGGAGATCAATGACATGTCATCAGTACAGTTCTAAGAAGGGCTTAATGCTGTAATCTCCATTCCCACTAAGTATATTCACACATATGCATCATTTTGTAAGCAAAAAGGTTACATACCTAAAAGAGTACAATACTCCTCTGTTGATATGTGCGTATATATAAAGCTGTTGGCAACGCATGTACTGTCTGAAAAAAATCTGATACAGACTGGTTTCCCTAGCCAGCTGTTTGCCTTTTTAATGTGGTTCTCATTACCAGGTGATTGGCTCTTAACCAATTTGTGGTTCTGAAATGCTAACTACAGCCAACACAACTGATTTACAATATAATCAGCCAAAGACATGCAATCACTGAACAAGATATAAGGCCTTCATGTAGATTATAAACCCTTTCTGATATGTTGTGCTGGACATTCCTGGAATCAAGATACTATGTCATGTCTGTAGCAGCTACTTTTAAATACAGATGTGTGTGCTACAGGCTGCAGCTGATGCTGCTGGCAATAGGCATAGGCAGAAAGTATGAATACTTTGGAGGACAACAAGCTGTAAGGATAACTGTGGGAGCTGTGGCAGCCTTGTTTTAGAGGTAGGGTCAGACTGTAAATTAAGGCATGTGTTTAAGGTAAGTATGTTAGGCAATGGTATCATTAACAGAGTACTAGGCAACATGTTTGTTGTGTCCTTGAGCATCATAGGGGATAAATATACCATTATGACATTTGGGTGACTGTCAGGCCATGTGTTACATTATGGTAGTCATTTGGAACATGTGTGCTGGCAGTTCTTTTACTAGCAAGACCTTCATATGTCTATGCTAGTTGTGCAGCTGTGCTAATCTGTAATATCATTCTGAAATAATTGTGTCGTGCACTCTGATATTAGTAGGTCTCATTTGCATTACCTAAGTTAAAATCCTCTGTGAATGCATATTAATGCATGACCTGACACTTTATGCACTTATAGTGTTGCTATTGGGATATGTCAAGTGTGTTACGATCTGCAGGCCTGTGACTTCCATCAGTGAAAAGCAGACATTTCATTTGGAATGCAGTATTTGGATAAAGAGTGTATGACTCAGTCATTCATTGATGGCTTCACAATAATGTAATTTAAATGCTACACACCACTGGTTTTGAACCCAGGGCTATGTGTGGCAAAACTTAATGTATACAAAGAATTGAACAGACTGAGCTACTGAGTCACTGTTACTGCATGTGTATTTGTGAAGGTATAAGGGCACACATACAGTCTGTGACATACCTTCATTTACATCCATTATTATGTGCCTGACTTTATAGGGATGTATTTCTCCACTTGAGTCCCAGTTGAACATATATTTTGCCATTAATGTTTTAGCAGGTGTACTTGTACATGCTGCTGTTAAAAGTGCCTATTTACCTGCTATTAGAGACCTGAGTTACATCCATTAGTCTTTGTCTAGCTTGATGCTGATATGCTTCTGCTAGATTAAACAATGAACCTCAGAAAAGGTGTTGGTTGATATAGATAGCAGGATGGTGGCCATGGAAGTCAGAATCCACTAAGAAGTATGTAACAACTCACCTACCAAATCAACTAGCTCTGAAAATGGATGGCGCTGGAGTGTCAGGCGCTGGGAGCCAAGGAAGCTACGCTGCAATGAGTAGGAGGGCTGCTGTGGTGGCACGGAAGCCCAGGGTGAGGGCCCAGGTGGAGCTGCCTTGGATGCAGATCTTAGTGGGAGTAGCAAATATTCAAACGAGTGCTTTGAAGGCTGAAGTGGAGAAGGGTTCCATGTGAACAGCAGTTGAACATGGGTCAGTCGGTCCTGAGAGATAGGCGAGCACCATTCCGAAGGGATGGGCAATACACCAAATATCTGAACCTGCAGTTCCTCTTATACTGTCATCAGTAGCGTAAAACTAATCTGTCTGATAACAGTCTAAACCCAGCTCATGTTCCCTATTAGTAGGTGAAAAATCCACCGCTTGGTGAATTCTGCTTCATAATGATAGGAAGAGCCGACACTGAAGAATCAAAACGTGATGTCACTATGAACGCTTGGCAGCCACAGGCCAGTTATCCCTGTGGTAACTTTTCTGACACCTCCTGCTAAAACCCAAAAAGCCAGAAGGATCATAAGGTCCCACTTTCATGGTCTGTATTCTTACTGAAAATCAAAATCAAGCAAACTTTTGCCCTTCTGCTCCACGGGAGGTTTCTGTCCTCCCTGAGCTTGCCTTAGGACATCTGCATTACTCTTTTGACAGGAGTATTACCCCAGTCAAACTTCCCACCTGGCACTGTTCCCCAGAGTGGGTCATGCCCAGACGCTTGGGTGCTTAAAGCCAGAAGCACCCCTCCCCCCACCTCAGCAAGTAAGTGAAAAAATTATGAGTAGTGGTATTTTACCGGCAGCTGAGGCCTCCCACTTATTGCACACCTCTCATGTCTCTTCACAGTGACAGACTAGAGTCAAGCTCAACAGGGTCTTCTTTCCCTGCTGATTCTTCCAAACCTGTTCCCTTGGCTGTAGTTTCACTAGATAGTAGGTAGGAACAGTGGGAATCTTTTCATCCATTCATGCACATTACTAATTAAATGACGAGGCATTTGGCTACCTTAAGAGAGTAATAGTTACTCCCACTGTTTACCTGCACTTCATTGAATTCCTTCACTTTGACATGTTTACAGAGAGAAGAGGTTTTATAATGTTGGAGGGAAAGTTCAGCCATCTATGCAGTTTCAATGTTGTCTAAGGATTGTGAGACTGAGGTTCAAAGTGCTATAAAAAGTAGAATTGAGCTTTTGTTTGAGACTGCCCTCTTTTAGTTATAACAGCTTAATGCTCAATTGACCAGGTATTTGAAACAAATAGAGGTGAAGAGGTAGATAATTTTGAATGCTTTCAAGATCAATATGTCACTATTTTGTTTGAAGAGTGATGTGGGGGAACATTCAGTAGAAATATAGGGGGATCTTTGGTTTACTGATCTTAAATTAATGGAAGTGGAACATAAGGGGTGAAGGTGGAATACCTGAGCGAGAAGGAAATATGGACTATATGAAAGATACACAAGTATCTCAGAATGTTTTTTGCAATGGTTATACCTACAGAAAATGCTTATGGTTGTTGCCAAGGTCTTTACAAGAAAAAATATAGGGAAGTTTAATTTTTCTCTCAGTATGAGAGTGAGCAAGAACTTTCCAGGTCTGGGGGCTCTGTAAAGATGTATAGTAGAAGACAGAACTGTCTTTATTGATTAGGATTACTCAAAGCTAGCACTAACATAACATTCATGTTTGTTTTTTATTTTAAGAAAGTCAGACTAAGACACTTGAGTTTAAACCTGAATTATCCAGCAATTTTGAATGGTGCTTTACCTGATGGGGTGAAATGGTCTCAGATCCCTAAATGACCATTACTTGGGGACACAGGAACATTGGCACCAGGCAGGTATTGTCTTTGTTGGTATTCTTAAGGCATTTGATACTGCTGATTAGGATTTCTTTTTAGACTTTTGGAAGATACAGGTGTGGAGTAAAGGTTTTGTGGATGAATCAAAGCATTTTATCACTCTCCTGATGTGAGGATGTCAATAAATGGGGAATCTAATGAGGGCAGTGAAGCCAGAGAAGAATCAAGGCAAGGGTGCCATTTGCCCCCTAGTCTATTTGCTTTAGTGATAGCGGTATTAATGCAGACATTGTAAGAGTGCCTGGAAAGGGAATATTATAAGTGAAAAATCTTTGGGATGTTTGCGGGTTATTGTGTCTTGTCAATGGATACACTAGATCTAGTGGTGGAAGAAATCTGGGGATATTTGAAGAAATTCTCTGGTTCGATCCTCGGCTGGGCTGCCTTCTGTGCGGAGTCTGCATGTCCTCCCTGTGGTCGCGTGGGTTTCCTCCGGGTGCTCCGGTTTCCTCCCACATCCCAAAGACATGCCACAGGTGGATTGGACACTCTAAATTGGCCCTAGGTGTGAGTGTTTGCATGTGTGTGCCTTCTGTGGAAGGTTGGGTGCCGGGCTGGCAACTCGATACCATAAAACTCCACTGCCAATCATGAGCGGACAAGGTGATCCACTGTGGCGACCCTTAACCGGGAAAAGCCAAAAGAAAAAGAAGAAGAAGAATGAACTCAGAACTTGAATGAAATTGAAGACGACTTTGCAAGTGAGAACTGCAACAGGGGAGGGTAAAATAAAAGAGGAGATGATAAGAAGAAAGAAGTGGTTAAGTATCTGGTTATAAGAGTGTAGAAGATTTTATGTACTACTATATGGGACTGTCAGTCTAATTTGGAACAACTGTTGTATAGATTCTTTTCAAATTGACCATACTGCACTGTGGCCTGAAGCTAAGGCAGTTCAATCTGTCATATTTGATCCATGTGTTTTTATTACTTTGAATGTAATGTATGCTTGTATGCTTTAGCAGTTTATCTGATATGTCTGATATCTTGTCTTCTGTCACACTGTAAGCATTATGTTGTTATTATGTTTCATCTCTGTGGAGCTTTTCTCCCCAGGCGTCCACTGAAAATGGGCACTCTTTTGCCCAGTGGACCTACCCGGTCAACAAATGCAATAAATAAATAAATAAATAATGTCAGACAGTTCAGAAAATCATAATACATTGTTGGCCCGAGTTAATGGCTACATAAGCAGATGGTTTAGTAAATCCAGTACATATGTAAGACAAAAACTGTGTGCAGATAATGATACTATAGAGGACACTATATATGTCTAGGCATCTCCCACCAGAGGAAGATACAAATTAGGTTCAGGATATAGAGATGAATTGTGATAGGTAGGCATGGAATAATAAGGGGACTAGAATAGTAAAAGAAAGATAATGATTGGAGAGAATGTGGGGATGGAGGGAGCTGCTGATGTGCAGATGTATCTGCAGGCAGTGATGTTAAGGATGAAGCATGGGAGACCATTAGGAGAAAGAAGCTTGTGGAGTTATGGAAAATAGAAGGATGTAGAGTGAGACATTTAGGAAGCTCACATTAACAAGGGAACAGAATAACCCCAGTGTTAAAATGCAAGGTAAAACTCTGAGATGGAGGAGAAGGGGGTTGAATAATGTAGATGTTTTGGTATGCAGAATGGAAGAGGAAGAGATTTATAGGTTGGGAGGAAAGGATTGTAAAATTTGTCCTGAAGACAGGGGAATGGTTACAATTCATGTAACTGAAATTGGCTGCTAAGGCTTGGTTAGTAAGGGTTAGTATAATGCAATCAATTCAGTGGGAAGTGATGTCAGTAGTCATGAAGGAAGGAATTTAAAACTAGAATATACATTTGGAAAAATATATATGCAAGATTAGTTGGCAGTAAATATGGCCAGGCGATGGAGAAATTACGAATGAGGTGGGAAATAGTGAAGGGTATAATTATATCTAAAGAATGGAGCAAGGTGTTAAGGATGTACAAAAATTAAAATCTTGCATTTGTTATATAGATTCAGTATATCAGATGGTTGCATAGGAGATTCAGAACTCCACTTCAGTTACAGAAGTTAGAAGGCGGGAGAGGGGGAATGTTGGAAACATGGAGAGAAGATGGCAGGAAATTTGCATATGTTTTGGGAGTGCCTGGAAGTTAAATATTTGTTTATATTTTTTCTCCTTTACATTTTTTATAATCTTTTTATTGAACTTCAAAATATATAATACCATCATCGGGCAAAACAACCAAAAACATTTTTCTTTTTATGTCGTTAATCCCATGTACAATAATAATACATGCTGAAGTGCACTTTATATAACAATGCTTAACATAACATTCTTTTTATATACATACTACAAACTTTACATTTCAATACTATGATATTAATTCATATTTTTGTTTTCCTCAACCCCCACCCTCCTATGGGAGATTACCACTGATTTTTAAATACAGCCACTGACACTGCATATACACTAATAAGAAATGAGACATAAATTGTGACACCCACTCTATCCCCTAGAAACTGGCATAATCCATGTATATATATATATATATATATATATATATATATATATATATATATATTATCATCTAATATATCTGACACAATACTTTCTCTAAATTCTACCTCATTGTTCCTTCTCTTCTTAGTTCCATGGGTTGCCTTTACACCCTTACATATTCTCAAATTATTGACCTTCACCATATCTTCTCTCCAGTGTATTAGGCCCTTCCAGCCTTTAGCTATAATACTCCCTAATTATCCTTCCAGATACAGTAATGCACTTTCTTCTGACATCTCCATCCATTCTCCTCTCCATATAACCACAAGACTATGAACTTCCAGATTTTTGGGGCTAACTTCTCATACACTCTTTCCCATTCCACTATACACCTACTCCGTAAATGCTAACTATCTTCTTCTTCTTCTTTTTCTTTTGGCTGTTCCCATTAGGGGTTGCCACAGTGGATCATCCGTTCCCATTTTTTCTTGTCCTCTGCATCTTGCTCTGTCACACCAACCACCGGCATGTCCTCTCTTACCGCATCCAAAACCCTTATCTTAGGCCTTCCCCTTACCTGGCAGCTCCATCCTTAGCAGTTTTTTTCCCAATATACTCTGCATCTCTCCTGAGCACATTTCCAAACCACCACAATCTTGCCTCTCTGGCTTTGTCTCTAAGCCGTCAAACCTGGGCTGACCCTCTAATATACTTATTCCTAATCCTATCCACACTTGTCACACCCATTGCAAATCTTAGCATCTTTTAACTGTGCCACATCCAGCTCTGACTCCTGCCTTTTTGTCAATGCCACCATCTCCAACCCATATAACATAGCTGGTCTCACTACCCTCTTGTAGACCTTCTCTTTCACTCTTACTGGTACTCATCTGTTACAAATCACTCCTGACACTCTTCCTCATCCAATCCATCCTGCCTGTACTCTCTTCTTCAACTCTCTTCCACACTCACCATTACTCTGAATGGTTGATCACAAGTATTTAAACTCATCCATCTTTTCCAACTCTACTCCCTGCATCCTCACCATTCCTCTATCCTCCCTCTCATTCACACACATATATTCTGTCTTAGTCCTACTGACCTTCATTCCTGTCCTCTCTAGAGCATATTTCCACCTCTCCCGGGTCTCATCAACCTGTTCCCTACTCTCACTACAGATCACAATGTCATCTGCAAACATCATAGTCCACGGGGACTCCTGTCTGATCTTGTCTGTCAACCTGTCCATAACCATTGCAAATAACAAAGGGCTCAGAGCTGATCCTTGATGTTATCCCACCTCCACCTTAAATGCATCCATCAGTCCTACCGCATGCCTCACCATTGTCGCACTACCCTCGTACATAACCTGTACCACTCTTACATACTTCTCTGCCACTCCCAGCTTCCTCATACAAAACCACAACTCCTCTGTAGGCACCCTGTCATATGTTTTCTCTAAGTCCACAAAGACACAATGCAACTCCTTCTGACCTTCTCTATACTTCTCCATCAACACTCTCAGAGCAAACATCGCATCTGTAGTGCTCTTTCTTGGCATGAAACCATACTGCTGATAACTAATCAAAACCTCTCTTCTTAACCTAGCTTCCACTACTCTTTCCCATAACTTCATGCTGTGACTGATCAGTTTTATCCCTCTGTAGTTACTACAGCTCTGCACATCACCCTTATTCTTAAAAATCGGTACCAAAACACATTTTCTCCACTCCTCAGGCATCCTCTCACTTTCCAAGATTTCATTAACCAATCTAGTTAAAAACTCCACTGCCATTTCACCTAAACACCTCCATGCTTCCACGGGTATGTCATCTGGACCAAAAGCCTTTCCGTTCTTCATCCTCTTCATAGCTATCCTTACTTCCTCCTTGCTAATCCGTTGCACTTCCTGATTCACTATCCCCACATCATCCAACCTTCTCTCTCTCATTCTCTCCAATCATAAGGCCCTCAAAGTACTCTTTCCATCTGCTCAACACACTCTCCTTGCTTGTGAGTACATTTCCCTCATTATCCTTTATCACCTTTACCTGCTGCACATCTTTCCCAGCTCTGTCTCTCTGTCTAGCCAATAGGTACAGGTCCTTTTCTCCCTCCTTAGTGCCCAACCTTTCATACAACTCTTCATATGCCTTACCCTTAGCCTTTGCCACCTCTCTCTTTGCCATACACCTCATCTCCTTATACTCCTGTCTACTTTCTTCATCTCTCTGACAATCCCACTTCTTCACCATCCTCTTTCTCTGTATACTCACCTGTACTTCCTCATTCCACCACCAGGTCTCCTTGTACTCCTTCCTCTGTCCAGATGTCACATCAAACACCTTTCTATCAGTCTCCCTTACTAGCTCTGCTGTAGTTATCCAGCTATTTGGTAACACTTCATTGCCACCCAGTGCCTGTCTTAACTCTTCCCGGAACTCCACCTCACAATCACCCTTTTACATTTTCCACCATTTCGTCCTTGGTGCTGCCCTCACACTCCTCCTCCTCTTCTTGATCACCAACATCATCCTACAGACCACCATTCTATTCTGCCTAACTATACTTCCCCTGTCACCACTTTACAGTCTCCAATTTCCTTCAAACTGACCCTCCTGCAGATAATATAATCCACCTGTGTGCATCTCCCTCCACTCATGTATGTCACCCTATGTTCCTCTCTCTGGCACTCCCAAAACATACATACATTTCATGCCTCCTTCTCTCTTCATCTCCAATACAGCCCAACCCCCACCTCCCAACATCTAATTGAAGTGGAATTATGAACCACCTATCCACATAACGCAGCTTCAGTTGCCACTGCAGGTTAAATGCAAAAAACTAGAGTATACCTTCTAGCAAATTAAAAACTTCAAAGGGGAAGTTAAACACATACCTATGCTGACAAAAAAGAGTTTGAGGCACTTGAATTAAAGATAGCTGGTTTGACTACCTGCCTCCTTAAAACTAAATAAAAATTGAATACATGCACCTTACTGCCTCTCTTAGCATGCCAGCATCCCCCCTCTCTTGTATTTATTTATTTATTTTTTTGTATGGGAAAAGGAAAAAAAGAGGGCTATGAAAAAGATGATAATATTAATTTTGTCAAATGTAGGAAGTGTACGTTTATGGGTTTGCTGAACTGCACACCTTTTTTTATTAAAACAAATAACTGTAAGGAAAGAATGTGTAACCACACGTTTGTCAGTGTAATAGCTAGCTTACATCCTGCAGCAATGACACAGCATTGTTACTATAATAGTTGCAGCATGGAACTAAAAAATGCCAAGGGTGAGTTTTTTTTTTTTCCAGAAAGACAAACTGTACATGTGCTGCAAGTTCTAAATAAAATGCTATTTAGAAACATAGCAGCTTCAGGTTACCAGATCAAATACCTGCTGAGATATTTTCAATATGTTGCTCCAGATTCTCATTATATTGTTTTAATAACCATAAGGGAAGCAGAAGAAGTAGTTTAGTTACTTATACGTTTCATGGAAGGTGATGTCACAGAATTGTGAAATAATGTTCAGTATGTGCTGCCTCATAAGTCTGCAACAAACTTAATGAAAACTGCCAATGCTCCAAGGCTACGTGCCACAGAATAAATTAATTAATAAGGCTAAAAGTTACTGCAACTTTTATTACCTCTGAATAAAACACTGAGATGTAAAATGTCTTCTTTTGAAAGACAGGCAGAAATAGACTAAAACTGCTTAGAGTACATAGCACAGACTACAATAGACAGCAATAAAAGCACACAGACACACGCACACACGCACACACACACACACATTCACACACTCACACACTCACACACTCACACTCACACACACCAGAAATCAGTAGCGTTACAATGTTAGGAAACTGCACTGCAAAGATAGAAACTGGGTGAGGAGAACATACAGGGGAAGTGGAAATGGCAAGTCAGGACTGAAGTGGATGGAACTGTATTGTAAGTGCACCTGGGATCAGTTTTTGAGCTAAATGTTATAGAAAGGAAAGAACAGCAGAGGGACACTGTAAAGGTGTGAAATTCAAGAACTGGGGATCTAAATAGAATTAAACAGATGTGATGCAGATAAATTAAAAGTGCATGATTATAAGTGTTGGGCTGGTGAATCTAAACTGTCTTTAGTCGTGTGTGTGTGTGTTATAGAAGAAAGGCCTGGCAATCTACTTCTGATACAGACTTGCTTGTAATCTCAGCAGAAAAAGGTGGTTATTAATGGGGCTGCTATAGGATTCAGATGTAACTTGTAACCTGGATGGATGAACAGATGAGGGGGGATCTGTGTGAAGTCTCAGAATGAAGAAGTGGGACAGCTAGTCAGTAGTACATCTTCTGCTAGTGATAAAGAACAGTTGTGTAAGTAAATTTACCAGAACAGTAGATGTTCATATGATCACTGTTACAGAAGCCTTAGCTATATCAATTCTGCTAAGAATAACACAGCCAGCAGCTTCCAAAGCTTTCAGGACACCTTCCCAGTACCCAACCCATTAATCAGTTCAACCTGAGCTGACTAAAAAGTCAGTTTCAGGTACCAAGACAAGTTTTCATGTTGAGAGAGAATCTAAAGCCCTTAAAAGGATAACTAAATAAAGGACCACACCCTGGCAGCGTTGTCACCTCACAGTAAGATGCTGTCCAGTTTCGATTCTCAGCTAGAGCATCTTCTGCGTGGGGACATGCGTGAATGGGCATAACATCATTAAAGGCTGTGCGTCGGGGCTGGTAACTCGGGACGTAAAAATCAACTACCAATCATTAGTGGACTGGAGTTCTGCTGTGGCGACCCATAACCGGGCAAAGCGGAAAGACACAAACAAAAACCCTGGCAGAAAGTTAATACAAAAATAAAGGGGATGGAGGGAGCATGCAGACAGTGCAGCAGTGATCATTCAAATATCTACTGTTATGTTAAGTTTTATTTACACAACTGTACTTTGTTCATCATTATGACCACTGCTGCACAAATAGTCTTAGTTATAAGGGCAGATTGCTGTAGCTGAGAATGACAGTGAAGAGAAAGGATGACTGTCCAGGATCCCATGGAGAAAGGTCCTAGTAAAGCCTGTCCTAGACCTTGAGAAGGAATCTAGTTTGTTGTGCTTTTTAAAAATGAGCTCAGAGGACCAAGTTCCTGCTTCTATAATACTTCTAAAATCTAAACCTTTCCAAACAGCCTTAGAAGAAGCAAATGCCCTGGTAAAGTAAGCCTTGATCCTTGACTTGAATTCTGTTGTGGGTATAACAAAAGGCAATAACATTAGACAACTATTTCAAAGTAGTATACTTTGACACTGCCTGTCCTTTTTTCCTTATCTTCACAAGAAGGAAACAAGATGGTATCTGAGTTGTCTGTGGACACCCAAGACATGGAGTATCTTTTCCCTCTCTCATTTTTAGGTTCTAGAAGGACGGGAAGATGGGTAGCTTGGCTTAAGGTAAACTGAGTTTCTACTTTTAAGCATAAAAGAAGGATCATTTCTCAAAGAAACCCTATCTTTGTGGAAAATGGGATATGGTTGACCCATCATAAGAGCTTGTACTCAGGATACTATTCTTGCAGAGGTCAGAGGAATAAGAAATTGTGTTTTCCATGTTAATAACCTCAAGTCAGGCTGATGAGGTGGTTAAAATAGAGAAAGATTAATTTTTTTCTAACAAAAATTAACATTCCTAGGAGGAGTCACCTGTTTTCTAGGGGACTTCAAATGCAACACTCCATCCAAAAACATTTTTACTTGAGAATGCATTGAAAGAGGTGTGTCCATGGACTGGCATGCAGAAATGGCCAACAAATGAACATTGACTGAAAAGAAAGGCAGGCCAGAGGACACTATCTAACAAAAATTATGTGAAACCAGAGAAAAACTAGCCTTGAATGGGTTCTGTTTTTTTTCAGCTGTAAAACCTTTTCCATTTACTAATATATGGTTTTCTAGTTGCAGATTTTCTTGTTTCCTTTAGTACCGGCTGCACGTCCTCAGAAAAAGGTACCTGAAAGGTATTAAGACTTAATCATTCAGGTACTTAATTGTAGTTGTTTGGATCAAGATGTATCAAATGTGTCTAGCCATTTCCAAAAGAAGGGAGAATGACCACTGCCTAGGCCAGAAGGGAGTCACCACAATAATCTTTAGGGAGTCCCACTGAATCCTCAGAATGACCCTGGATATTAGGAAAAAGGACAGAAAAGCATAGAAGAACATTCCTATTTATGGAAAAGAAAAAGCATCCATTTTCTGGGTTTTCTTGCATGTAGCCCTGGAGCAAACTTTTGCCAACAGATTGTTGTGAGTCAAGGCAAAAACAGTTCAATTTGAGGTACTCCCACAGTTGGATCAATTCATGTAAAACTCCCTATTTCAATTTCCATTTGTAAGGGTTTGTCTTGGGCCTGCTCAGCTTGCCTGTCACACAGTTTTGTTGTGGCAGTATGTAAGATGCCTGTAGAGTGACATTGTGTTGAAAGTTATAGCCCAGGTTATCAAGGCTAGTCTGCACGGAGGGTACAATCTGGATTCTCTTTGTTTGTTTATGTAACACATCACTATTGTCTTGTGTGTAAATACTTGAAGATGTCCTAAGGATGAAAGATAACTGAGATAGTAGAGAGCGTGTATAAGTGCCAACATCTCTTTTATGGTTAGTTGTTTTGTTCAGTTCTGTCCCTGCACTGTAATCTCCATAGACACTGCTCCCCAAGCAAAGTTTAAAGCACCTGTTGTGACAGACTATGCTGAAACCGGGAGAAAGAGAGAATTAGAGACCTGGATTATAAGAAATTTGGAGTCTCCACCAAAAAATGTTCCTTTTCACAAACCCTAAAACGGGAATCTGAAATTTCAATGGATCATAGATGCCATGGGGCGCAGAATCCTTAGGAATATTCCTTTGCTGAAACAGTAGTCTGAGTAGAAAAAATTTAGTAACAGATCTAGATACAGCTCTACATTTTCCTGTGGAAGATAAGTTCTTTGAACCAAATAAAACATAACAAAAAAGTGTCCAGCAGAAACCCCAGGAAAACAATCTAGCAGGAAGGAACCAGACAAGATGTTTATAAGCTCTTCTGGAATCCTAATCTGTGTAGGAGATCCCTCACCCAGGTGAGAGATTCTTGACACTTTGAAAAAGACTCTGCAAGTTGTGTAAATAAGGGAAAATATTAATACTTTGCAATCTGCAGTAGGCTATCACAGGAGCTAGACACTTAATACCCTTGGAGCGGTGATAAACCAAAGGGTAATGTAGAGAACTGGCTGTATGATCCAGATACAGAAATCCTTAAGAATTGTCTGAAGTCTGGATCTACAGGAATGTGATAATCTGCAACTTTTTAATCTAAGCTTACTAGAAAACTCAACTGGGGAATAAGGGATAATCAGTGTTGTGCTAGTTACTTATGAAAGTAATACGTTACTATTACTAGTCACTTTTCAATGAAAATAATATATTGCTATTACTTATGTTTCTAAAAAGTAATATATTACTTTTACTAGTTACTAACTAAAGTAGCGCATTACTTTTACATAAGTATAGTTTATCAATTATAGTATTGAGATTTCCTCACACAAGTAAGCACGTGCATATAAGTGTATTATTAAAGTTGCATACACAGTGTTACAAGATGATGAATAGCATTTAACAGTTGAAAAACTCCAGCAGACTAGCCTTTACAGCTGGGAAGCACAGTGGTGCAGCAGTTAGCATTATCACCTCACAGTAAGCAGGTTCTCCGGTTCGATTATCAGCTGGGGTGCCTTCTGTGTGAAGTCTGCATGCCCTCCCTGCATTTGTATGGCCTTCCTCCAGGTGCTCCTGTTTCCTCTCACATTACCAAGACATGCTGTAGGTGGAATGGACATTCAAAATTGGCCCTAGGTGTGCGTGTGCCTCCTGAGGAAGGTTGGGCGATGGGCTGGCAACGTGATGCTGTAAATCTCTACTGCCACTTGTTCTGTGGACTGATGATCTGCCGTAGTGATCCCTAACGGGAGCAGCTGAAAGGAGAAGAAGATGGCTAGGGAGTCACTAGAGTCACTAATAACCAAACCATACACAGCCAGCAGGACAAAACCTATCACATTTTGTCTATTTTTAGCAACTAAAAATTGAAACCTGAAAATAATTTTAAATAGAACATAACAAAAAATTGTCAAAATAAAAGTTGGTTGATCATAGATCCACCTGAAGAGTCCTACTTGGTGCAGTGGGTAGGGGCGTTGGGTGTTAAACCAATCAGTGGTGGGTTCGATTACGATTGACAGTGGTATGGAGAACCAACGCTGTTTATTATACGGCAAGATAAGGATATGATCTCTAGCAGGCTAGAATTGTCCCAATGTTAGGGGCTATTTTAGTGGGTAAGAGTCCTACAGTATCAGGGCAGGGCCAGAGTCTGCCCATCATTAGCTTTCACCTCCTTGCAGTGCTAAAAAAACTGAAGTAAATTATATTCCAGACTAATTCTAATTATTTATTATGAATTATCCCTCATAACCTGGAGACATCAAAAATCTGGACAAAGGCCCATGAAAATTAGATACAACTGGCCAAAAATCTGAGCACTAATCAAAATAAAATATGCATGTATAATAACGTAACTCTGCCCACTCCAATAGAATCGTGGAATACCAACATTCAAATAATTGACTGAAACCACGAAACCAGCTGCCAACACCAGAATAAACACAAAGGAAAAAAGCTGGTATCAATGAATCACGGATGCACAATAAATGAAATCCAAAGCAGAAGTATAAATTTACTTCTTTAATAGATGATAACTTGTACAAACTTAAGCGCTCTCATCCACACTAAAGTGGACTTCATCAGAATACCTAACAGTTTGCTCTAATAGTTTATGTAAAAACGTTTTGGCGCCAAAATCCGTCCACCATAACTTTTTAAAGTAACATAGTTGCAATAAATTTCAAATAATGTTAAAATTAATTTCATTTGTATTAATCCAATAATCATTTGTATCATGAATAAAAATACAGTTACTCAACTATGGCTAGTATATTATATCATATATATATATATACTATAAAACTAAAATCCATTCATAATAAAAAAAATATTCTTATAAAAAACTGCATAGATGTACATATAAAACTAAATACATATATTTATATAATACAATACATATAAATGTAGGCTGATGGTTGTAAAAAAAACTGTTTTACATTGATCAATATATATATATATATATATATATATATATATATATATATATATATATATATATATATATGTCAACCAATATATCTATGTCACCCAATGGATATTTTTATATTTATGTATGCACAATGTAACATTCTCAACATAAAATCAACTCTATGACAAGACTATAGTAATAAAATATCTTTTAAACACATCTGTCACTATACTATCACAGTTTCAAAATAGGTTTTATTGTGATATACCCGTTTAACCTGGTTCTCTAGCTGCATCTGTAAAAATTTGCCATGTTATTTCTTTTTTGCTCAACTGAGCCTTTATATTTCCTCCTCATGGATCTGCTATAACATGGTCAGTTATACCGAATTTGAAAGTATGTGCTTCAACATGTCTTGTCTGTATAGTGCGTTGTTTGTATCCCTAATTCTAATACTATACAGGTGGTCATATATTCTCTTTTTAAATTGACGTTCCATCTTCCCTATATAGTAACTAGTACATGACATACATTTAGCAAGATATATCACATTTCTACTATTACAGTTCCCGTGTTTGAACTTATCATAATTCTAGTGACATTATCCAATACTATTCCCTCAGTGTCTATAATTGCGTAACATTGCTTACAACAACCATTTTCTAGTATATTTACCTTGTTCCTTCTTTATTCTTATCAAAGGTCCAGGTTCTAATTTTTTCTTTAAGTTAGCTCCCATTTTGTGTACAAATATAGGTACTTCACCCAATAATTTCCTTATATCTTGGTCCACTACCAAAATATTCCACTTTTGTCTAACTATGTTTTTGATGCAATTTGCATAAGGAGAATATTCTAAAATACATGCTCTGTTATACTGTACAATGTTATTTTTCTCCAGTGTGTCAAACTTTTTGACCAATTCTTTCCCTAGTAGAGGAGGGTATTTTTTCCCCATTCACTTACTACATATTTGGTGACATCATTCAGCATATGGGTGGGATAGCCTCCAGATTTAAACATAGTACCAATGTAATCTAATACATTGGCCTTTAAAGATGTTCTTCATCATATTCTGATGACTACTATATTCTAAATAACTATTAGAAATTTTCTAAATATATTAATATGGGATACCATAGAACTACATGTGTAAGTGAATTTTAGAAATGTGCTGAAACTATTCAAAAATTCAATAAAAGGTTGAACATCCCACAATAGAAAAAGTGACTATTTCAGAATAATTTAGTTGTTCTTCAAAATGTATATAACTATGTTCCAATACCAGGGATATTAGATCCATAACTAAATTTATCTTATCCAATGGTCATAAAGCAGTCAATTTGGACAAAACAGACCAAGAATTTTTAATTAAGTGAATAATATCATTGTATATAGGTTTCAGCCATCTGTCAATGACCACACCTAATGGATAAGTCTTAGAATGTCTACCAGATAGAATGGAGGCTGTTTGATATTTTTTTTCATATAATTATAAAATATCATTTGTCACATATTTTTCAAAAATAAGGCCAAATTTAGTTTCCAAGTGTATAATTTGATTTCAGTAATGGCATCTACCAAATTAAATTTAGATCTGGATATAAACTTCATTCCTTTAGCTAATAGGGTAAGATGTTCTTGTCTGAAATCTACACTAATGTAGTTGTAAATCTTAAAGTTGTTGTAGCTTTTAACAATGTCATCACATAATTTAGATTTTATTTGTTCACCTATTTGAGTTGTCCCTAATAGTTTGATGTCATTAATATTAATGAAATTCATTTCAACATTATTTGAAATTTATTGCAACTATGTTACTTTAAAAAGTTATGGTGGGCGGATTTTGGTGCCAAAAAGTTTTTAAATAAACTGTTAGAGCAAACTCTTAGGTATTCTGATGAAGTCCACTTTAGTGTATATGAAAGCGCTTAATACAAACAAGGTTGTACAAGTTATGGTCTATTAAAGAAGTAAATTTATACTTCTGCTTCGGATTTCATTTATTGTGCATCCGTGATTCATTGATACCAGCTTTTTTCCTTTGTGTTTATTCTGGTGTCAGCAGCTGGTTTCATGGTTTCAGTCTGTTGTTTGTGATGGATGTTACTAATGAAATACCGAATGCTTCACTAGACCGGGAAGAAATGCAACGACTTCAATCGGAAGTTCACATTCTAAAAGGTGAAGTTACTAGGTTGAGAGAGTTATTCTCTCAAGTGGACAGTGGAAGGCAAGGCACGCAAGGGATGCTGCCATCAGTTTACATTAACAACAAGCCTACACAAATAGAGATACCCAATGGTCAAGGAACTGGCAATAGTCGACCAACAGTTCAAGTTTCAGCAGGTCCAAGTACCAAGGGTGAGGCAATGAACAGGAGTAATGCCTCAGATAAGGAATATACTTTTGATTTTTCTTTATTTAACATCAACGACAAAAGTGAATGAACAGGTACGAGACCTAAACGCCCTATGAACACTAAAACCTACTATACAACTGTCAACAAAAGTCCCACCAACTCTAAAGGTACTGTTGTTTGTTGTTCTAGCCCTAGGGGTTGTGGGGCCCCTGACGCTAGAGTTGGGTGAGGCGTTAATCATTTTAGATGGGTTTCTGGCTAAAGATTTTGACTTTAATGCTGAAATTCAGGTTGACTCACGATCTAGTCAACAACATACTACCGTTCAAGGAACTTTAATGGACTTATTTTTAATTTGGGTAAAAACCTGACTGCAATAAAGGTGATAAAGATTGACAAAGCATATCTGAGCAGATGTATTGCATTAAACATTGTACCTATGGGACTGAGATTTTTTAAAGTACCTATGGAAGTGTACATAGATGAACAAACAAAATCAGAGTTCAATATGTTATTTAATAGTTTCGGACTTGAATTTATGAAATTACTTATTAAGAAAAACGATGAAAAACTTTGTAAATTATTGGCTGAGGTTGAGAGATTGAACAACATTATTATTAATGATTTAATGTTTCCTCAGTGGGAGAAGTTATACGAAAAGCAATATAGTCAGGCAGACAAAAAGGCACAGGCTATATACAACAAGAAGAGTAAGAAAATAAAGAGAGATATTGATCAATACAAAAACAATAAAGTATATTTATGGAAAGAAAAAGGAAAACAAAATTACCAGGGAAGAACTAACAATACTGGTGATAATGAAAACAATGGGAGACATAGGGGACAACATTTTCAGAGGGGGAGACATTATGGAACCAATATGGGGCAGAGAAGGAATTGGAAATGGAGGAAACTGAGGCAAGATTGGAATCAGGCACGCAATGCAGATTATTACTGGGACGAGAGAATGACATCAAACTATTAGGGACAACTCAAATAGGTGAACAAATAAAATCTGAATTATGTGATGACATTGTTAAAAGCTACAACAACTTTAATATTTACAACTACACTAGTGTAGATTTCAGACAAGAACATCTTACCCTATTAGCTAAAGGAATGAAGTTTATACCCAGATCTAAATTTAATTTGGTAGATGCCATTACTGAAATCAAATTATACACTCGGAAACTAAATTTGGCCTTATATTTTAGAAATAGTCCACAAGTATATGTACAGGATGAATTAAGGAAGAAAAGAACATTTGTTCCGCCATCCTACCCAAATTTAGCAATTTTTGAAAAATATGTGACAAATGATATTTACAAAATTTGCAAACAAATGGATAAATTTAGGACTCAAGATAACTTGAAGGAAGGGGAGAGAAAGGTATTAGTTGAAATAACTGATAATACTGATATAAGAGTCATGAAACCAGATAAGGGGGGGGTGGTGTTATACAATTCTTTAGATTATGTTAATGAAATGTACAAGATACTATATGATACAGGAAATTATGAAACCATTTCTATTAATGGGATAAATATTGGATATAAACGAATAGATTTATGTCTAGATGAATTTTTACTGGACAATCGTATTACTCTTGATATGTGTAATTATATGAAAATAGAGAAACCTACACTAGCCACCATAGTAGGCATACCTAAAATTCATAAAAATATCAAACAGCCTCCATTCCGCCCCATAGTATCTGGTAGACATTCTAAGACTTATCCATTAGGTGTGGTCATTGACAGATGGCTGAAACCTATATACAACGATATTACTCACTTAATTAAAAAAAATTATTGGTCTGTTTTGTCCAAATTGACTGCTAATGTTTGGAAAGAGAATATCATTTTTATGACCATTGACGTTATAGATTTATTTTCATGTATTCCCAAACAACAGGGGTTAGAGGATTTTTGTAACAGCTTAAGGAAATTCTCTAACTTGGAATGGGATAAGATAAATTTAGTTATGGATATGATGTCCTTGGTATTGGAACATAATTATATACATTTTGAAGGAGAGAATTTTAAACAGATCAGGGGAGTAGCTATGGGGGCAGCTTGCACCCCCATATTCACTAACCTTGTCATGCTGGAATGGGAAACAACTAAATTATTCTGTAGTAGTGACTACAAACATATAACATACTACTCCAGGTTTTTGGATGATATTTTTCTATTGTGGGATGGTGATATAGAATGTATTCAACCTTTTATTGAATTTTTGAATAGTTTCAGCACATTTCTAAAATTCACTTACACATGTAGTTCTATGGGTATCCCATATTAGGACACATACATTTCAAAGTCTAACACTGGCTTTCGGTCAAATATATTTAGAAAAACCACATTTTCTAATAGTTATTTAGAATATAGTAGTCATCACCCTAGGAATATGATGAAGAACATCTTTAAAGGCCAATGTATTAGATTAGCGCTTATGACACCCAGTTATGAGGATATGACGGAGGAAATCAACTACATTGGTACTATGTTTAAATCTAGAGGCTATCCCACCCATATGCTGAATGATGTCACCAAATATGTAGTAAGTAAATGGGGAAAAAATACCCTCCTCTACTAGGGAAAGAATTGGTCAAAAAGTTTGACACACTGGAGAAAAATAACATTGTACAGTATAACAGAGCATGTATTTTAGAATATTCTCCTTATGCAAATTACATCAAAAACATAGTTAGACAAAAGTGGAATATTTTGGTAGTGGACCAAGATATAAGGAAATTATTGGGTGAAGTACCTATATTTGTACACAAAATGGGAGCTAACTTAAAGAAAAAATTAGAATCTGGACCTTTGATAAGAATAAAGAACAATCAAGGTAAATAAACTAGAAAATGTGGTTGTTGTAAGCAATGTTACGCAATTATAGATACTGAGGGAATAGTATTGGATAATGTCACTAGAACTATGATTAATTCCAAACAAGGGAACTGTAATAGTAGAAATGTGATATATCTTGCTAAATGTATGTCATGTACTAGTTACTATATAGGGAAGATGGAACGTCAATTTAAAAAGAGAATATATGACCACCTGTATAGTATTAGAATTAGGAATACAAACAACGCACTATACAGACATATAGCAAGACATGGCGAAGCACATACTTTCAAATTCGGTATAATTGACCATGTTATAGCAGATCCACGAGGTGGAAATATAAAGGCTCAGTTGAGCAAAAAAGAAATAACATGACAAATTCTTACAGATGCAGCTAGAGAACCAGGGTTAAATTAGTATATCACAATAAAACCTATTTTGAAACTGCGATAGTATAGTGACAGATATGTTTAAAAGATATTTTATTACTATAGTCTTGTCAGAGAGTTGATTTTATGTTGAGAATGTTACATTGTGTATACATAAATATAAAAGTATCCATTGGGTGACATAGATATATTGGCTGACATATATATATTGATCAAACAACCATCAGCCTACATTTATATGTATTGTACCATATAAATATATGTATTTATTTTTATATGCACATCTATTTAGTTTTTTATAAGAATAGTTTTTTTATTATGAATGGATTTTAGTTTTATAGTATATATATATATATATATATATATATATATATATATATGAAATAATATACTAGCCATAGTTGAGTAACTGTATTATTATACATGATACAAATGATTATTGGATTAATATCAATGAAATTCATTTTAACATTATTTGAAATTTATTGCAACTATGTTACTTTAAAAAGTTATGGTGGGCAGATTTTGGCGCCAAAAGGTTTTTAAACAAACTGTTAGAGCAAACTGTTAGGTATTCTGATGAAGTCCACTTTAGTGTGGATGAAAGCGCTTAATACAAATAAGTTTGTACAAGTTATGGTCCATTAAAGAAGTAAATTTATACTTCTGATTCAGAATTCATTTATTGTGCATATAATTTTTAACCAGCTTTTTTCCTTTGTGAACATTCAAATAATTGTGAAAATGTTCCCCAATTTAACATTAACTCTCAAAATATACATTCACACAGAAACATCAATTAAAGTCTCTTTACAGCATTAACAAAAAATCTTAAGGGAAGTAGTAGACGATAGGCATGTAAAACACTTTGCATTCTACTTTCTGCCCTACCAAACTTCTAGCATATACACACACTGATGTCACGTTAGCTGCACCCTTCCAGATATTCTTTAAAATAACATACATCAGTAACTGTAACATATATAAAATAACTGTGCACTCTGTTAATCTAAATATAAAACTAAAGTCTGTCATAACAATCATTGGTATAACAAGCCACTGTTGTTGTCAATATGTGCATATCGGGACATTCTGATCAATGGATAAAATAAATTTGATTTGGAAACCTGCTCTTGTAGTTATGTAAACACTAATGTGCATTAGTAGGTTTTGTAATCAAATCTGGTAGCTTCTGATGCTGTGCACTGACTCATACCTCTAAATGTTGCCAAAAGGCAGGACACTGGTGAACTGGCAATCCTCCAAATTGTCTGTGAGTATATATAATATGACGGTTCCCATTCAGAAGCCTGAAACATCATAAGCCTGAAAATCAAAATCCTGAAACCAAAAGCCTGAAAATTCAGAATCCTGAAAACTCAAAATCCTGAAAGACCAAAATCCTGAAACTCAAAATCCTGAAAACATAAATAATGCTAATATGTCACTATAAAGACACTAATATCTACCAACTGACCCTGACCCTAACCCTAACCCTAAGGTCCGTCACTATCGCACACTCACCTGACTAACCCTAACTCACTTAAACTCCTAACCCCAATATTTGTCACTATTGCATACATGCCTAACCTGCGCCTAACCTAACTCACTTAAACCGCCCCTAACCCTAAAATAAAACCAACCGCACACTTACCTGACCCCAACGCATGACCTAACACCACAGGGCTAACAATAGCAAAGCCACAATGACATCAGTATGTCTATTTTGTGTTTTCAGGATTTTGAGTTTCAGGATTTTGGTCTTTCAGGATTTTGGTCTTTCAGGATTTTGAGTTTTCAGGATTCTGAATTTTCAGGCTTTTGGTTTCAGGATTTTGATTTTCAGGCTTATGATGTTTCAGGCTTCTGAATGGGAACCAATATGACATATGTATTTGTGTGTGTGTGTGTGTGTCCTTTTACAGATTGTCATTGTTTCCATGATTTGTTTGCCTTGCACCCACTGCTTGCTATGAGGGGCTCCTGTTCCCTCACAACATTGCATTGGTTAAATTAAATATCAGAGAATGACTAACTAAAACAGTAATATTTCTGGAATGTATAAAATGACTAAATTGTAAAGCAGTAGTGTTGTACTCAGTATATAATTAGAAGCTGTAGCAGCATTGTTCTTTAAGAGTACAGCAATGTGTGCTTAAAATACCACATTAAAATATTGTAAAAAGTTTCACAGAGGAATGTGACGCATTGTTAAATGTCTTATTTTATAAAACAGCAAAAATAATACCACATATATGTAGAGAAACAGTTGTGATCAACACTGAAACATGTGATGGAAAACATTTGGTTGATAAGATATATATACCAGCATCAAGAGTGTGGTACCTTGGGGAATTGAATTTATTCTGTGGTACGGTTATCTCAGACAATATAATTAAGTAGCATGGGTGTGGAGGAAGACTTGCTGTTTGCAACATTCCTCTTAGATAACTGCATTACTTGCAACTTCAAAACAATACAAAATAACAGTTTTTTTTTTTAATTTAAAACATAAAAAATTCGTACTTTCTAAATTCTGCAGTACCATACCTATCAACCTCTTAGTGTATTAAATCTGGTCAAAGACTAGCATAATATGAGGACAAAAGCCCAAAAATAGGACAGAATTTAAAATATTGTGATTTGTGTTAGTATGCATTTTATGGAGGATATGAAGTCTGAAGCTAGACACACACACACACACACACACACACACACACACACATATATATAATATATATATATATATATATATATATATATATATATATATCTATATGTATATGGGTCCCCTTCAGATGGTCAAACTTTTAAAAGCTTGACATTCATATGGCCGAGAACATATGATCGAACTTTTAAAAGTTCGAACAGTCTGAATGGGGATCTCCATGGAGCACGGAATGGGAAGTTTTCCCTTTACTGCAATGTAATGCGATCTCAGAGTTGGTATATTTAAATAGCTGGGGGTGTGGGGGGCACAGAGGGACTTTTTCTTACATTTTTGAACATTCACATCTTCAATCATATAGTATCGACCAAATGAAAGTTGAACATTTGGATGTTTGATTATGTGAATGTATCTTTTGGCTTTTAGGGGTCGCCACAGCGGAACTCCGGTCCGCTAATGATTGGCAGTGGATTTTTACGTACCGAGTTGCCAGCTCTGACGCACAACCTTCAACGAAGGTACGCCCATTCACGCATGTCTCCACCCAAAAGACACTTTAGCTGAGAATCGAACGAAACAGGGACAGCGTACTGGGAGGAATGCTAATGCTACCACAGCATCACATGATTCTCTCTCTCTCTATATCTATATATATATATATATATATATATATATATATATATATATGTATACATATATATATTTATATATATACATGTTATTATTTAGAATTCCAACCAAGAAGAGAAGGAGAAAGAGACCAAACTATGAACACATTTCTGGTGTAAATACACACAAACACACACACAGACACACACACACACGCACACACACTTTATCTCTCACACTCACCTTCACTTTCTCTCTGCACTCAAACACACACACACACACACACACACACACACACACACACACACACACCTTCTCTCTGCTCTTACACACACACACACACACACACACACACACACACACACACACACACACACACACATCTACCTTTTCTCTGCTTTCACACAGCCAGACGCATACACACAACTTTGTGACACAGAAACACACACACTTTATCTGTCATAAGAACAACTAGTTTAAATTACACACACACACACACACACACACACACACACACACACACACACACACACACACACACAATATATCTCTCTCATATAGAAAAACGAACTGCCAGTTTAACTAACATACATACTTGTACACACGTACACTCATACACTCACTTACACTTACCTCGGCATGGCTAGTTTAAATTCTGCAGTAAGTGTGGACTGAGTTTTCATCCATCGCATGAATTAGTAGTCACACTAGAGTTGAAGTTGTTGTCTTTCATTCCTAAAGCAGAAGTTAAATGCTGCATTTTGTGGCGGCCACTTTTACTTTTTATTAATGTTATATCTTTTATTATTTACAAACTTTAATTATGGCACGTACGCTTGTAGAGGACAATTATATTTTCCCATTCTACTTATGGACTTACTAACTTGCAGCTGCTGTATTATAACCAGGAGAGAATGCGTGGCTCTGTTAGATTGTAAAACCTGTACGAGCTGAACTTATGTTATTTTAATGCAACACCATACTTGTGCAGAATTCTATGGTTATGTCAATCAAGTACAGCTCTAATTATTATCATTATTAGTCGCCTACATGTATTACTCTTTCTCAGAAATGTTTTAATTCTTGAAATCCTTCAGAAAATGCACACTAATGCCAAACGTGTCATTTTTAAACTGTTCTAAGTTTATAACTGCCTTATTGAAAATTTGTTCCTGATATCAAGCCATTGTCCCCTCCACACATTATGTTTGACTGATGGCTATGTTTAAAATTTTTTGTGCTGAGATGCTGAGTGGTACACGAGTTATGTGGGCTACCAGCTCTTAACTGCATTTCTTTACATTGGGGAAACAGTTGAAACACAAACTCACTAACTTGGCATCCACCTTACAAACAGCAGGATAATATGCAATTGCACCTACCAATTAGTCCTGATTTTGCCTTTTTTGCCCTGCCTCTTGCAAGTGCTTGATTTTCTGTTAAATTGTTGAGGATTTCAACAGCTCAGTATATGTTATTCTTCCAAATGCATACTGACTTAAAATCTGTAAGTGAATTAGAATAATAGATGCCTGAATCTGAATCCTTATATCCCTCCTCTGGCATTATCTACATGTGGGTCATGAAATCAATGATATCAGCAATTGTTCCTGTAGTCACTAAAGTGTAGCAAATGGTCCTCTTTAAAGGAGAAGACGCAACCATCATGAGGTGTTTTTTTTTAACTGAAGCCTCTTAAAAGTGGGATGGATCCAGTGCCCTTGTCTACACACAGAAATCAAGATTCAAGGAATTTGGTACAGTTGACAGGTATGTTATGAATGCTACCTGCTATGAGTTGTGCGAACATTACGCTGCAATTTTTTATCCAAATTGCTCCTTCAAAGTTTCTGTTACCTCCTAACATCTGTTTACTATCCATACTATCCAAGGCCCATGGAAGTTTTCTGTTGCTCATTAGGGGGCAATATCACCCACATTGACAACCACTGGTTTAAGCAACTCAAAATTAACTGACATTTACGTTACTAGTTACCAAAAAGTAATATATTACTATTACTTTATTACTATTTTGAAAAAGTAACTAGTTATATTAATAGTTACTAGAAATTGTAATATATTACAGTAATATATTACATATTGCAATATATTACTCCCAACACTGGGGATACCACATTGTAAAATGACAACATTTTTAACTTAGGCATTATCATAAGAATGTTGAGATAAAAGATCCCGAAATGGAATCCAAGAATCACATTTTTTTGGCACCAGAAACATCCTTGAATAAAACTCCAATCCCAATTAAGGAGCTGGGACAGCATTTATCACTCTCTTAGACAGTATATGCTGAATAATACGAAGCAAAAAGAAAAGACTCTGGTCTAGCAGGTGAGGCAGTATTCCCAGGAAGGGAGGGAAAAATTCCCACTGCCATCTCTAAAATTAATGGATTACTCTCAGAAACCATCTGTCTGAAGCTATCTTTTACCATGGAGAGAAACACAGGTTCAGATTTTCTGGAAGGACTAAGGGATAGTCTTTGTGAGCGATGGGTGGGAAGTCTTTTCATAGGTTCATAGGTTACTACTAGGCTAACTGCCATCATGGGCCATTTTAAGTCCAGCCAATTACCCGATGTGAGACTCAAACCCTGCACCTTGTGTCTGCAAGGTAAACAACTTAACCATTATGCCAACCTCCCACTCTGTTACTTTAACCTACCAACACACACACAGTTGCCACTGCTGAGATTACAACCCCTATCTATCCAGGCATATGTACTACTGTACTACATATTTATCACCTGTACCACAGAGCTTATTTTGTATAGGTGGTTAGGCTTATTAGACTGTCCTTTGTTTGGGAGGGACCTGCTTCCATTTTGGAACCTCCCTGATCTTGCATTTTATTTTATTTTTATTTTACATTTGTTTACCGGGAGAGTCCAACTGGGCATAAAACCCTTTTTCAGCAGAGGCCCAGGGAGAAAAGCTCCATTGTTAGTAAGCTATTTTGTTAGTAGAAAGAAAATTGTATAATACAATAAAGAAATAAATAGTAACAGACATTCATCATGGTAAAAAGACTAGAACAGAATAAATTGGTCCAGTGGGAAACAAGACCAATAATCTTGTATAACAATGCTTCTAGAAAACAGTTCTTACAGTAGTAGCAGGTAGTGACATTGCATACAATAAGAGTGCAATTACGATATTTAATCTTATATGCAGGTAGTGTAGCAAACTGAAGACTTAAAATCTGGTAGATATTAACAGCGAGAAAGAACAAAAACAACATAAGATTGTCATATGGCTTAAATTCAATGCTTATTACATATGCAATTAAAATTTTAAAATCAGCTAGTTCCAAGGTTTGGGCTACCCATGCCCAGTACATGTACAAGTCCAGGAATCGTGTTTATAAGCAGCTTGGTGAAACTAACTACTTTACTTTTTAAAGAAGATTGTAGAGGGAGCATTAAACCCCTTGGTAAACTTCATGGGGGGGGGTGAGAAATCTGAGAGACCCCTTGAATCAGCTTACCTTTCACATCACACTTTTTAAGAATATCTGCAGCAGAAAGTCCAAAAACTAAGTCTCTGTCCAAGGCAAAATTAAACATTCCAGTTTTGACATCTTCTGGCAGGTTTTGAGAATGCAGCCCAGCAAATTTCCTCATAATATTTCTAGTGGTAGCAGCCATGGAAGTGGCATCATCAAAATAATATGAACATTTCAAACAATTTGTAGCCACTTGAGACACAAAAGAAACCAAACTACACAAAGTAGTTATTTTCTCAGAAGATGAACTAGATGCCAAACTATTCCTCATATTCTCAAAAGAGGCAAGCATAAACTTTAGGATATGACCCTGACAGACAAGAATCCAAGAAAGTGTTGCAGAAGAATATGCTTTTTCCCAAATCTATGAAAAGCCTTCCCATCCTTGTCAGAAGGTGGGTATTAAGCACATGTTTAGTAGCAGCAGCCACAACAGCAGCAGGGTTTACTGAAGAAATAGCTGCTGGGCCAAATCTGGGATAACTGTATAAACACGTAAAAGTCTGCAATGTATCTGCCTTCTTGGGGGCAGCAGGTTAGCTGTCAAACAAGTCACAGGCTGTGACAGAAACATCTTTCAAGGCTGAAAGAACAGGAAGAATTGAGGTTGTTTCAGGTAATTCTAGTTGCGATAATTCATAATACTTTTTAGGGACTGAAAAACATGTTAATTTTCCCACTGGAAACAAACATCTGATTCTTTCTGGAAATTGTTTCAGCAAAAAGAGAATCCTTCAAAGAGACTAGCTAAAGCCACACTCTTCTCAGAATCTGAATCAGAAACATTGGGAAACAAAGCAGAATCTGTCCCTTCACAATCATTTTGAGGTTCAAAATCTTGACTCTTTAGAATGTGAAGAATTTCTGTTTTTTTTAACCAGAGACAACCATACTGGCAAAGTCAAAAGCCTAAACTAAACCCTGAGCTAAGCCTGATAAATTACTCCTGTCCATAGTAACTGAGACAGGAGAAAATATATGTCTAAGTATTTTCTTTCTGTTGGGAATTTTTGAAAGCAAACCCATTTTGCCATGAACAGCTTCACTAGGGATGGACATAGCTTTCTGGTTACTAAGAATGGCATTCTCTGCCACTTCTGTCAAGACCAACAAGATTGGCTCTTCATTGTTCACCAAGGGCTCTCCAACAGCCACAAAGGATGCATCTAACCCCCAATCTATGGTGGCTGTAGGGACTACACCAACTGGACCCAGGGAAAAGATGATTGGTCTGTGGAACCAAATTTGGACACAGTAGAGTCACCCATCTGCATGTGTGGCACTTTGGCAGCCTGCTGTTGTGGCAAAAGCTGTTAAATAATTTTCCTCTTTTTGTGGCTGGAAGAACAAAGAACTGAGAAACTGGTAAGTTGTTCCATGGCTAAGCTGAAAAAGATGCCTGATTCCCAGAAATGCCTGTAAACAGTAGTTGGTGAAAAGTACAGTTTTGTACCTACCATAAATGTAGATGTTCGAGTGCTAATACAGCTGCAGTAATCACAGATGGGTTCTCTGCCATCAGGTGGGTCCTCGGTCGGCCGAATTCCAAAGTCTTGGTCCGGTGTCGGTTGTCGTCGCTCTCTTCCCTGACGTCAGTGCTACAGGGGTATATAAGACACAGCTGACGCCATATTCTTCAGTCTTTTCTTGCCCCAGATGTCAGGTGCCCCCAGGAGGAAGGCAATACATAAATTATATATATATATATATATATATATATATATATATATATATATTCAAGCAATGCAATGTAATCAAAAAACAGTAGTTGCAAGCAAATACATCATAGAAGGATAACCCCAAATTAGGTTGCAAGAGGAGGTGTTAGCCACTAGTCCTTTACCAAGAGGGGAAGGAGGGGAGGAAACCTGTACTGCAGCTGTATTAGCACTCGAACATCTACATTTATGGTAGGTACAAAACTGTACTATGTTCATCGTGCATACAGCTGCAGTAATTACAGATGGGTAGAATCCCAAAGCTACGCACAGGGTGGTAGGCACTAGTGGAACTGGGATGAGCCAGAATGCCCTGCAACACAGCAGTGGCAAAGCCTGCTCTAGTTATGGAATATAAAGGCAGATGGTAGTGTTTTGTGAAGGTATGCACAGAACTCCAAGTAGCTGCCTCCAAAATATCTTTGGTAGGAACTCCTCTGAGGAAGGCTGTAGAGGTAGCTGTGGCCCTGGTGGAGTGTGATCTGATGCCTGTAGGGACAGATTTTCCATGATAGGAGTAACAAAACCGTATGCAGTGGCCTATCCATTTTGAAATTGTCTGTTTGGTAACTGGCTTTCCTTGAACTCCTACAGCATAGGACACAAAAAGTTGTTCTGATTTTCTGAAAGGCTTTGTTCTGTCCAAATAGTAATGTAGCTGTCTATGGATGTCTAAGGAGTGTAGCAGCCTTTCCCCTTTGTTTTGAGGATTAGGGTAAAAGGTAGGTAAGTGTATGGCTTGATTTAAAGCTACCCTGGATACTACTTTAGGCATAAATGATGGATTGGTTCGAAGGGAAACCCTGTCCTGATGGAAGACGAGAAAGGGCTGCACAGCCATGAGGGCTTGTAGTTCCGAAACCCTACGAGCTGAGGTTATGGCCAGAAGGAAAGCTGTTTTCCAGGACAAATATTGCAAATCTGTTGAGGCAGCTGGTTCAAAAGGAGGCAATGTTAATTTTTCTAAAATGTAATTAAGATCCCAGGCTGGCACAGGTTGCTTCCTTGGTGGTCTTATATTTTTTGCCCCTCTGAGGAACTGTCTTAAGAGTGGGTGAGAGAATAAGGGTGGATCCGTGTTGAATTCTGCAGAAATGGCTGAGGCGTGGATTTTTATGGAGGAAAATGAAAGTCCACTGTTCAGCAACTCAGCTAGATACTGTAGTACCTGAGGCAAATTCAGTTTTCTAGGGTCCTGGCCTTTTTTCTCATTCCAAGAGCAAAACCGTTTCCATTTTGCGGAGTAAGCCTTTCTAGTAGATGGCCTTCTAGCCTCCAAAATGATGTCCTGCACCTCTTTGGGGAGTAGTGTCTGATGAGGTGTTAAGGAATTTTCCATGCAGCTAGATTGAGTGTTTTCAGCTGGCTGTGAAGAGTTTTGTAGCTGTGCTGAGTCAACAGAAGAGGCATTAGAGGTAGGGGCCAGGGAGGAGGATGTGTTAGGCTCCTCAGGAGTGGATACCAGTGTTGCCTTGGCCAGTCTGGAGCAATCAATATCATCTTCGGTCTGTCTGTTCTTGCTTTCAAGAGCACCTTGGGCAGAAGAGGCAGAGGTGGAAAAGCGTAAACTGTCCATGCTGTCCAACTGAATGAAAGGGCGTCCACTCTCCAGGCCTTTGGATGAAAGGTCCTTGAACAAAACTTTTCCAATTGATGATTCCTGTGGGAGGTGAAGAGATCTATGTCTGGCCTCGCCCATGCTTGGATTATTTTTGTAAACACTTGAGGATGCAACTTCCATTCATGTGGATCTGTCATATTTCTGCTTAGATTGTCTGCCAGCGTGTTTTCCAAACCTGGCAAGTACTGTGCTTGAAGTTTGATTTGCCATTCCAGAGCCAAGTTCCAAAGTGTCATGGCTAGTCTGCACAGGGGGTATGAATGTGTTCCTCCTTGTTTGTTTATGTACCACATTACTGTGGTGTTGTCTGTTCTTATCAATAATTGTCCTGGATGCAGGAGGTCCTTGAAAGCTGTAATTGCATTTATCACTGCTAGCATTTCTTTTTGATTGATGTGAAGGTGCTTTTCTTTTTGGGACCATTTGCCCTGAATGCACCTGTCTGTCATGTGCGCCCCCCCAGGCGTAATCTGAGGCATCTGTTGTGATGACTTGATTTGCTTGAGGCTTGCAGAATGGGAGACCTGTGTTTGTTTGACATGCTTGGGCCCACCATAGGAATTCCTTTTGCAAACATGGAATTATTGGTATTGTTGTTTCTAAACTGTGGCTGTGTTGAGACCATAGTTTTTGTAGGTACCATTGAAGTTTCCTCATATGCAACTTTGCACATGGGATTAAAAGAATGCAAGATGCCATGAAGCCCAGAGCCTGCAGGATTGTCCTTGCAGTAAGCCTGGTACAATTTGCTAGCATTTTGAAGTACTGAGTTAGTTGCCCCTGTTTTTCTGGCGTAAGATAGGCCATCTGGGTGTTTGTGTCCAAGTTGGCACCCAGGAAAATTATTTTCTGAGATGGTGTTAGTCTCGATTTCTCTTTGTTGATTGTGTATCCCAGAGAGTTCAGTAACCGTGTTGCATAAGCCAGATGATCCAGAAGTATGTGCTTGCTGTCCGCTTGGATCAGGCAGTCGTCCAAATAAGGGTAAGTTTGGATCCCTTGAAGTCTGCAGTAGGCAATTACTGATGCCAGGCATTTTGTGAATACTCTGGGCGCAGTAGATAAGCCAAAGGGCAATGCAGAGAATTGATAGTGGATTGAACCTGCAAGAAATCTGAGGTATCTTCTGCAACTTTGTCTGATTGGGACATGCAGGTATGCCTCCTTGAGGTCCAATGTTACCAGCCAAAACTCCTTGCCCAGCATGGGAAGAAGCTGCTGTAATGTGAGCATCTTGAATTTTGGTACGAGTAAGAATGTGTTTAGGATGGATAAGTCCAAAATAGGTCTCCAGTCGGTTCCTTTCCTTGGTACCAGAAATAGCCTGGAATAAACCTTGGCCTTGTTCATGAGTAGGTACCTCTTGAATAGCTTTCATGTCTATGAGCTTTGAAATTTGTAGTTGTGCCTCTGCCCTTTGATTGTGTGGCAGGTTTGGCATGCCTCTCATTTTTGGTAGAGTGTGAAAATGAAATCTGTAGCCTCTGTCTATAACATCCAGGATCCATTTGTCTGTTGTGACAATATGCCAATTTCTTGTAAATAATGCCAGCTTTCCTCCCAAAGGTGCTGCCAGCTGAGACTTGCTTGGCGTGGAAAGGAGGAAGTCATTGGGTTTGTTTCCTATATTGTTGTGCACTGTCTTCGCCACCTCTTGGTGCTGGAGTTTGCCATTGCCTGCCTCTATATGATCCTTGTGATTGTCCTCTGCCACTTGAGCACCTGTATCTACCTCTTTGGGGCTTGTCCGTGGCTGGAAAGGACCAGTTTTTAGAAGGCCAATTTCTGCTAAAATGTGGTGGTCGAACCTGCAGAAAAGCTTTGACAGATTGCATAGATTTGGCTTTTTCTTCCATTTTCCGTAGTATCTCCTAAGCATTAGTACCAAATAGCACATCCTTTTGTAAAGGAGCATCTAATAGTTTAGCTTTCACATGATCAGGCAAGATTTGTTCCCTAAGCCATGCATGTCTACGAATAGCTGATCCTGTAACAGCAGCTCTACTTGAGGCCTCTAGGGCATCATAGCCACATTGTAAGGTGTGTTTACCCACTTGTTCTGCACTATGCATCATATCCTGCAACTCCTTCAAATCTGGTTGTTCAGGTTGAGACATTTTATTTCTTAATTGTGATAACAGAAACTGCTGATATTTAAGCATATGAAACTGGCAATTTAAGGCCCTCATGGCTAGGGTGGCTGAGGTATACACCTTTTTTCCCCACCTTTCTAAGGATCTAGACTCTCTTTCGGAAGGTAGTGGATTCTTAGCAGTAGAGGCCTTCATTCCCTTGGGGCCTTGAGAAATGGTTTCAGGGTCAGCATTATGGCTTTTGTACAGAAATTGGTGAGAGTTAGGAACTCTGTAGTACCTATCAGGCTTGACTGGGGCAGGAGGCAGGGAATCCGGACTAAGGCAAGCCTCTGAATAAACATCATCCAGTACGTCCAAAACAGGAGGAATAGCCAGAGGTCTGTTTTGAGGTAACAAAAGAAATTCCCTAAGTCTTTTCTTGGAATCAGAAAAGTCTTGGCCTTCCCAATGAAAGTGTTCCCTCAAGGTGTGCAAGGTTTCCCCAAAAGAAAAATCCTCAGGAGGAGATACAGAGGGAATGGACTGCTCCGCATCAGAATCTTCAAAAGGGGAGAAAGAGTGTTCCTCTACATCAGAATGATCTGAAAAAATGGAACCCTGATCCGAAGAGGGAGAATCTTCCTCCACTCTGGGTCTCTTGTCTGGAGGGGGTTGGGAACCCCTGATAAGAGTAATTAAATCCTCAGCCATTTTAAGCATCTGCTTTTTAGGCATGGGGCCTGGAGATGGGCCCTGTGCAACAGGCCTCTTGGGATGCCTGGCTGATTTAGACTTAGTAAAGGCCTTAATTGAAAAGGAAGATGAGGGTCTAAAAACACCATGGGTGGAAGTGGACCTGTCCACATTAGGAGGCTCAACGCTCACAGTGGCTTCGGTGGTTGTAGTCTGGGTATGGGCCGAGGTACCTGCAGTCTCAGTAACAGAAGACCCCGCCAAAGAAATGTCGTCGGTAATCAGGAACTGCATAGGCGTCTCGCTGAGAACCGGACCACGTGTAGCCGGTTTTGGCGTGATGTCGGTGGGGACCGCGGACCTCGCATGTCTGTCTTTGTCCTTGCGTTTTTTGGACAAAACGGTAGTCGGAGTCTCCGACGACATTTTATAATCAAAGGCTTTACCGAAAAAGTGTTGGGCGAACTCCGCCTGATGCTTAATAGTGCGCTTATTGAAAGTAGCGCAAAAGCGACAGCCCGAGACGTCGTGGTCTGGGCCTAAACAAGGTATGCAGAGGGAATGGAAATCCTTATGCGGTATTTGCTTCCCACAAGAAATACAATTGTTAACTTTTTCTGACATCGGTCAGAGGCAAGAAAAATTTCCCCAACGGGGTACTTAGCTTTAATGAAGACTTCGGTTTCCAATTTTTCATAAATTCAGGAGCTGGCCGACCGGCACTTGCGAACTGCTTCTGCTTCGGGCACCGCGCGGCAAAAAAGACTGAAGAATATGGCGTCGGCTGTGTTTTATATACCCCTGTCGCACTGACATCAGGGAAGAGAGCGACGACAACCGACGCTGGACCAAGACTTTGGAATTCGGCCGACCGAGGACCCGCCTGACGGAAGAGAACCCATCTGTGATTACTGCAGCTGTATGCACGATGAACATCAGGTGAGCTGTTAAAAAGTAACTTTTTACCTTTAAAACACAGTAAACTGTACGTTAAACAATTACTCAATCTCCAAAAGTAAAATAATATAACTTCTACCACAGAAAAATTAGTTTAAAATTAGTTTTTAACAACTTTTTTACCACAAAAGTAAAAATAGTGACACTCCCATCTAAAAGCAATAAAAAGTCATATGATAATCATACAAAAACACTTCTTCCTAGCTTTAAAATTAAATTTTTTACTTAAAAAGTAAGATTTCTATCATAAAAGGTAAAGTGGAAGGTTTTTATCCAAAGGGATCTTATCTGCCCAGCATTTGAACAGTGCTAGCCAACCACTGATCCTCAGAAGTCCACAAGAGGTGTGTTCCATAGCAGCAGAAAAGCTCTGAAGGACTTGGTGCCCAAAACTGACTTTTTAATCAATTCACCTGGGGCAGACTAATGGTTTGGGTGCATGAAAGCTGCCCTGAAGCTTTGAAAGCTGTCTGGGTGTTTTATTATTAGCAGGGTATAGCCTATACAACTAAGGCCACTGCAGCAGGGATCATAGGAGGTTACTAGGCTATTGACCCAGAGGTCATTTCAAGCCTAGCCATTTCATCCCAATGTAATACCCTAGACACTCCATTCAATACCCATGACTGTATTTATTAACAACTGGTAATGAATGACTAGTGATGAGGCTGTGGAATTCTGAAACAGATGGTGTTATGGATGTAGGGTGGAAACAGATGAAGGGAGTGTTTGGGCTTCTGAATTAATATGTGAAGCAGCTCAAATTCTTTGGTGATGATGCTTAGACATTTCAAAGGAGTCTCTAGCAATCTAATGGTTATGACTCTGTGGGTTTACTACCATTGAATAGCTTTGATTCCAGTTCAGGAAAGCTTCAATGTGTTTCTGCTCTGGCTGTTAACACACAGGATTAAGACTATTAGCTGTTAGTAAACTACTTCTTATAGTACAGTGTTTGAGTCTCCCAGCCATCAAATGCATACTATGTGAACTTGGGGAAGTCACTTAGATAGACATTACTTTGGGACAAGTGAGAATTTGGGCTAAGCTCCTTAATGCTTTCCTGGACTACATGCCTAACAACTGCATATGAACCTGTGATCAATATAACACTGTGCTCTGTGGCTCACCTTCAGACTCACTGCTACAGGGTAGCTCCCTCACTGAAGTAACCACCTCACCAGTCCTGGCTTCCAATGTGAAGTCTGTCTGGGTCCCCCCAGGCTACCATACCTACATGCCTGTTTCCAAGCCTGACCGCATGTAACTACATGCACACAAGCCACTGCATTATTAAAACCATTCCCTATCAGGATATCTGCAGGGATATCCTCAAACACACTTACTTGCTTGCTTCCTTTTCCACCATCCCAGTCAAGGTGAACCCTAGCTAAAGGTATTTTGAATGGGATCCTAAAGCTCTCACTGGAGTAGACTGTTCAAGCAAATAGTGCTCTTCTTTAACTATTGCAGGCTTCACAAGGGTTAGGTCAGAGGCTGTGTCTCTTAGTGGTGGCCTGTTTCCCATCTACTAAGATAGGATATAACCTCTTGTGGTAGTTTGATACCATTGTTGTCTCCAGACAGCTTACTGCTGTCATTCTGTCATTCCCATTTGCTGACTACCCCACCTTTTGTTCCCCACCTTGCCTCCATGGACATCTATATGCTACATGGCCCCACTGGTTACATTTAGAACATTTAACCCTTGATCCTGGCTGTATACCTGAACTAGTGGCTTTCCCTGTTGCTGGCATACTCTGTTGGGAAGACTTCTCAACCGTACCAAATTCCTCATTAAATACAGGTTTTGAGGCTAAAATATTAGGGTGCCACGAATTCCCAAGTGGCCCTTTTTTTAAAATTTTTACCACAGACGTCATAATGGACAGGGCATGTGCGATGCCATCAGGCTCATGAGGCTGCCCAGCCAATTTACTTGCAGACCAGTCTGCATTTAAGCACATCTTTCTATCCCCAGGTAAAAAAGTATGCTAGTGTAATGTACTGTGCTTCTTAGCTAGTGTACTGATTTAGAGAAACGGGCCAACGTCTGCTTATAGCTAGTGTACCGATTTACAGAAATGGTTGTGTGTGCAACTATGCGATTAGTTAACTAATAGTGGTTAACATTTTTTTGGGAGAAACTTGTAGAATTACACAGGAGAAGAGAAACTTGCAGGCCTGTGTGCAATTAAAGAGAATCTTGTCTTGCAGAAATTATATTTGAACTGGACTTAACTAGCTTCAAGCATAATTATATTTTGAATGGAACTTGTAGTGTGCATGGTTAACGGCTGCTACCTATGTGTAGTTAGCAGGAGAAACATGCAGGTGTGTGTGTGATTACAGAGAAACTTACTTAAGAGCAAGCAAGACTTTGCAGGTGTGTGATTAGCTGATTACATTTACTGATGGTGCAGGCATTACATTTGAGCAAAACTTGTGTACTGTTATATTTTTGTATTTAAAGGCTGCTACATTACATTTGAACAGAGTCGGAGCTTCAAGCATTACAGTTGCAGTGTTAATGGCAGGAGAAATTTGTGTGTGATTATAGAGAAAACTTGCAGGCATTACTTAGCAGTAGAGACTCTGCAGCAGGTGTGTGTGATTACATTCACAGTCTGGTACAGGCATTTAGCATTATATTTGAATAGGACTTCTGTACTGTTAAATTCTTTACTTACCAACTCTGCATTACAGTTGTAACGGACCTTACTTGCTTCAAGTGTAATAGAGCTTGTGTACTGTTACATTTTTTTATTTAATGGGCAATAATGGCTGTTACATTTGAACGGAACTTACTTGCTTAGAGAATAAAATCACTCGGACCTTTGGTGCAGCTGCATAGTTTGTTTACTTTACTTCAAGCATTACACTGGCATATTGTGTGTACTGTAACTGTTATGGCTGCTATATTTGAACAAACGTACTTGAAGCATTACACTTGCATATTGAGTGTGTGTACTGTAACTATTACATTTTTTTACTTAACGGCTACTAATTTTCTGGCTGCTACATTTGAACAAACGTACGTCAAGTATTATACTGACACATTTTAACAAATGTACTTCAAGCATTGAACAAACTTACTTGCAGGCATTACAGGTAGTAGGTGTGTGTGTCAAGCATTATACATTTGAACAAACGTACTTGCAGGCATTACAGGTGGGGGTGTGTGTTTTACAGAATCTCAGTAATGTTTTGATCTGTTCCTCTTAAAATTTGGGGTTTTCTGGCAAATCGGTGAGAACTGAATTTACTAATGATAGCCATTTAAGTTTCAGTCTTCCTATCTTTCAGGAAATGCATGGTAACACAAAACATTTTATTATAGCAACTTTTCTAAGACTATACAATAAGCAATGTTTAAAATATGTTTCTGGTTTTGGGCCTCTGTCATTGCCCTCCCCTGACAAATTTTGGATTTTTCCAGATTTCTTGTGTTGCATAGTTCTTCAGGGGAGAGAAGTTAAGTGCTGTTTATACAATGTTGGCTTGTGTTAGTAGCACAACAGGCTGAATGCTTGCTTTTGATGCAGAAGCCTGTGGGTTCTATTCCCACATTATGTAGATGGATTACTCATACTGACTGTGTTGTACTTTTAAAGGGGTGGATGCTGCAGTTGTGCGAATGGTGTGGACACCTAGTAACTATGAACCTGTTATCTGTTTGCCAGCCATTCCCTATTGCAATATTACTAGCTTATCATTATTTTTAATGTGACATAGGCAATTTATTCTTCAAGGGCAACAGACACTTTATTTGTAGTTGAAACAATGGAATATAAAGTTGTTTGCTAGCAGCAACCACTTCATTAGTTACACATATTACAGATCTCTCTAATGTGAAATTATTTAGATGACTTTTACTTCTGCAGAGATTGTGCATATTTACTGATACTGGTGGTGGATTGTAGAAGTTGTAGTAGACTTTTATGATGGAAATATTCTAAACTGGGCAGTTTTGTCATTATTGGTTCAGGCGTTTTGTTTCATTGCTTACTGGAAAAATGCTCAAAAGCAATAAATTAACATGCTCTCTGACAAGTGTGTTGTATCATACAAGGAATGTGATTTAATACAATCGGGAAGGTGTATCAAAGAGCACATGCATTTTTTGTGTGCAAGGGGCCTACGATTTGAAAACAGCCCAAATGCAATCCTTATCCATCACTGGCCAAATGCATTTTCTTTGAATGCAGGTTTCAGTGTTGTTTCAATGAATGTGAGTTTCAAGGGCAGAGAAGTTTTAATGCTAAGTCTGTTTTCATTTTGAGACTATATTGCTTTGTTTAGCAGATGTGTATTAGTGTTTGTGCTATAAAATGTAAAATAAAATCCAAATAAGCAGTCTTTATGGTAAATGGGGCAAAATAGCCAAGTAATGGGACTTTGGAATGGCTGCAGGCCGGGGGACTCTGGGGCCATATTTTGGTTGTATATTCTTCGGTTTGCATTTGAAAGTTGGTATCCCACAATTCCATTAGAGTGGGTAGGGCTGCGTAATTGTGTATGCAGATGTTATGTTAATCACCGTACAAATTTGTACCTATTTTTCATGGGCCTTTGTCCAGATTTTTTTGATGTTTCCAGGTTGAGAGGTATGCTGTTGGGGTGGTTTAGGCTGCTCACCATCGGTTCCCTTGGACCCGTGAGCAGCACCAAGTATCTGTTTCATGTGCAATGATACCTTGCTCACTAGGTATAGGTCTCCTTTTTCCCCAACTCATCTGTGGTGTTACATTCTCTATCTCTCAACCAGATTCTCATCTCCTCAGGCAAAGTGCTCAGGGGTTGTTCCCTCACCAAAAGGTCTACCAGCTTTTCAAAAGAGGAGGCCTGACACCCACTCACAAACCTATGAAAATAAGTGCTTAGTTTAGCAATATAATCACACACACTTTCATCTGCCTTGCTTTTCTCCTCACAAAACCTTTTCTGTAAGCTTCAGGTACTAACTTAAAGCACTCTAATAAACAATTTTTAACAATATTATAATTTAAACAATCAGTATCAAACAATTTAGAAACAGCAGTTACAGCTTTACCGTTGTAGAATAACAGGTGTGTTGTAACTTTAAGAAGCATTTCCAAGATCTGTGTGTGCACATAAATACCAAGCACATGTTAGCTTCAGTGCCATTTTGAAGGTGCAGCCAAAGTGTTAACATCCATGTGCATGATAGTTAATCTGTTTATAAGTTAAAGTTACTTAACCTCATTTATGATGTGTTTGCATACAAAAAAAGCTGCTTGAACAAGAACCAATAATGTTCGCTTGTTTTATCCTGATCTGGCAAGCAACATGGTGTCAGAACTGGGATTGCAAAGACTATTCTTCAGAGCCACGAGGTACAGAGGTAATGGGGAAGGCAAACTAAAAGAACCGATAGCAAAAGAAACGGCAAGAAACAAGTCAAAGGTAAAGAGAACACACACAAATGATTTATTTATTGAAAGAGGTTAAACGGAGCATTACAAGGGCATATAACATATTGTTAAGCAAATGAATAGTACAGAAAAGTTTAAGCAAACAAGAAGTAGAAAAGAGCTCATTAATCAGATGAAATGTTTGAAATCCGGTTATTTGATAAAACGAGCATTAAAAAGTACACAAAGGGTTCAGAATTACCTCAGATTTGTAAAACGAGCATGTTTAAAGTAAAACAAGCATGTTTAGAGTTAAAATGAGCAAAAGAGAGTAAAATAAGCATGAAAAGAGATTGAATGAGAGACACCATAGTGTAAGGGGTTCAGGAACCGTACCCAGAGCCCTTGGTCAACATTATACTGTTTACAAACCCCTTCAAACATATGAATAACACCCTTAAAATTATTACCCTCTGTTAATTGTGGAAGAAATTTACTGATCTTTATTGCTTCTGAGGTTAGGTTATTCCCTTCTCCATTACCTCCATGACCCTAGCGAAGAGTCAGCATCTCCTTTTCATGTTGCCTCTGCCTCTCATTTTCATTGGCTTCCAGATGTCTCAGTCTCTCTGCTGATTCTACCTCCATCTGTTTGACCTCCAGTTCAAGTCTCTTTAACTCCAGATGGATTTTTAAATCCTCTGAGGCAAAGATGACCTGTCCATTTGTGTGTGTGTGTGTGTGTGTGTGTGTATGCATGCATCTCTCTCTCTCTCCCTATATATCTACACACACACACACACACTGGTTCCTGGTCTGTGATGAAGCTGTGATTAAAGCTGCGACCATTTCCACTTTAGTCAGGTTGGTGTGTACCAGTCCTTTGGCATGGCACATTTCAGCCAACTGGCTCCTTGTCAGTTTGCCATAATCCTCTGCTGACATCCTTGCTTGTTCTCCCTTACTAACTATGCTAACAAAAAATAAATAAAACTATTGTGATATGAAACTCTGAATATCTACTTGTGTAGCTGCTTGAGAGTAGTGACCACTGTTTACAGGCTAAAGGAGTTCAAAATCCACACCACTGTGCATTTGCATAATTAAAAGTCACATAATAATCATAAAAAGACCACTTCTTCCTACCTTTAAAATAAGTCAGAAGAATTAAGTAGGCCAATGGTTTCTATTGAACAAAAGTTAGTTGACTTGGAAGGCAAGGCACATAATTTGAGACAAAGTGGAGTGTTAGAAGATGAGGAAGGTTTTGTCTGCTTGAGTTTATGACAAACAAGATTGTAT